>NW_021703777.1:83005477-83120612 GCF_005190385.1 Monodon monoceros | reverse complement strand
TATATATATATATATATATATATATATATATATATATATATATATATATATCTGAAGACTTACTATAGAAACTGGCTTGTGCATTTATGGAGCTGAGAAGTCCCGTGATCTGCACTCTGCAAGCTGGAGAACCAAGAAAGCAGTGGTATAGCTAACTCGGTTTGAAACCGAAGGCCTGAGAAATTGGGTAGGGGGAAGGTGATGGTGCAAATACTGGCCTGAGTCCAAAAGTCAGAGAACCAGGAGTACCAATTTCCATTTCTGAGGGCAAGCAAAGATGGATGTCTCAGCTCAAAGAGACAGAGTGAGTCTGTCCTTCCTTCATTTTTTTGTTCTATTTGGCCCTCAACAGTTTGGATAATACCCATTTGAACGAATGAGGGTGATTATTTTTTACTCAGTTCACTGATTCAAATGCTAAATCTTCCAGAGCCACGTTTACAGACATACCTAAAAATAAGCAGCTGTCGGGCTTCCCTGGTGGCGCAGTGGTTGAGAGTCCACCTGCCGATGCATGAGCCATGGCCGCTGAGCCTGCGCATCCGGAGCCTGTGCTCTGCAACGGGACAGGCCGCAACAGTGAGAGGCCCGCGTATAGCAAAAAAAAAAAAAAAGCAGCTCTCTGGGCATCTCTTAGCCTAGTCAGGTTGACACATAAAATTAACCATCACAACCACATATCAATATTAGGTCATTAATTGAACAAATATACCATACTGATGTGAGGTACTATTAATCTGGGAAACTGGATGCTACTTTCTATACTACATTTTCAATTTTTCTGAAAATCTAAAACTTTTCTAAAATGAAAATTTTATTTAAAATGTGTATTAAAAGGATTTACTAAGACCTTTCAAAATATTAAACAACTTCCTCCTTTTCCTGCTTTACTAAGATTTCTTACTATGAATTTGTGATGAAAGTTACCATATATATTTTATCATATACTGATACAATCATTCTATTTTCCTTTTAAATCTGATAAGACATGAGGAAATTACATTAATAGCTTTTCCAATATTGAAACATCTTTATTAGTCAGAATGTTATAGAATAAGCTGGAGTAAAAAAACAACTCCCTAATCTCAGTGACTTGAAAATCAAATGTTTATATTTCTCTTGAACCACATGTTTATCTTAGTTCAGTGGGCACTGTGATCCATGTCATTGTCACACAGGGGACCCAAGTTAAGGAATATTTATCATCTGGATGTCACTGGACACTGGATGTCCCTGGACACTGTGAAAACAGAAAGACATAAGATCAAAGGCACAGAAACACATTTTTGAAGGATATTTTTTGTTGGATATTTTGCCATGTCTAGTCTATCATTTAGTCTCTCCTGTGAATTTTTAATTTCAGATACTGTATTACTGAATTCTAAAAGTTCCACTTGACTTTTTTCTCATTATTTTTTTTTCCCTTTGATGCAGTTGCTGACTTTAAAAATGGTGTGTAAGAGGAATGAGAAAAGTGCTTGGTAGACTCATGAAACCAAAGGGAAGAGTAGTACAAAGTGAAGTTCAGTGCCTCCCAAGGAGGAGAAGTCTAGAAACTACTCAGGCATTCAACTGGGATTCATGTGGGGTATATGCCAGGGATAAGTGTGAAGTGGAATTCCACTTGTCCTTAGCAGGACCGAAGCTCATACTTGAATCGTGTCATTTCTCTGATTAGATCAAGATTACAAGGAATTGCTGGTTCCCCTTGCTAGCAGCCTTCCAGAGCAAAAGTAAATCCTGTCTGGGAGAATATAAATTCACTCAGGACCTTAAACTATAATTTTTATTTGCAATGTCTGTCACTTAATTCATAATAATCAAGTATATGAAAAGATAAGTCTTGACCATTAGAGACAAAAACAGGAAATAGACACAGGTCCATAGGAAATCTGGATGATGCAGTTACAGATACAGACTTTAAATTAACCTATTTAATAAGTCTAGGAATTGCAAAATATGTTGGAGAGAACTATGGAGTATAAGCAGGAATCAAATGAAAATTCTATAATTGAATTTTTGTCTCTATCTGTTCATAATTTTTTTCCAGCAATGTTTAATCTGTTGTTAAAGTGATCCACTAAGCTTTATTTTTAGTTATATTTTTTAAAGATCCATAACATAAATATGAAAAGACTATCTGGAATGATATATGTAGAGGAAACATAGAGAAAAGTTTAAAAGAGAAGAGTGCCAACTTAATGTTAAGCTAAAGAGGCAAAGAATATACAAGAATATATGCCTTATGATTTTATTTATATAAAATTAAAAGGCAGGAAACCCTAACCTATAATGTTAGACGTCTTCACAATTTTTAACTTTGGAAAGAGAGAGGAGATGGTACTTGGGAGATAGGGAAAAGCCTGGCTGTTCTTGAGTGCTGCTAATGTGGTATATCTTGGCTAGATTTGTAGTTATATGGTGTGTCCATTTTGTGATATTTCTTCAGGCTATACTATACTATACACTCACTGATTTATTTACCCTTTTATATTTATTGAACATCAGAAAAAAGTTTACTACAAAATAAAGACCTTTATTACTTGTCAAATTTACCAATGCCCTCCCCATTCCCTAAAGTAAGAATCACATCAATATTTACCAAATTTAATTTTGGAGATAAGTGATTTTCCTGTGATAATCTGTTAATTTCAGGTTTTCTTATTGATAATAATGTTAAATTCTAATTTAAGAAGAGTCTCAGTCATCTAGATGTCTACTTATTATCGCTATTTGATTTTGGCCCCAGGTGTGTCAGGAGGTCAACTGAACTGGCGAGAGCTGAGCTGTCCGGTGTCAGAATAACCATTAAAGCAGCAAGACAACAAGGCAAGTAACAATCAATCCTTTAATCACTTACTATGATAGCGTAAGCAAGTGACTGCTCTATTTTCCCACATGGAACAGCAAGCTGGTTGGTGATAAGGGAACTCTGAAGGAAAGGTCCTGGCAGTTTTATACACTCTCGGGTCTGTTGGTTTCCTATGATTAGAACTGTTTGTGCCATATCTAAAAAGTGTGTTTCTAGCCCACGGTTGTGAAAACAGCTACTTTTATTTTCATACAGAACCTTTAAAATATTTCCTTTTACATTTAATGTATGATCTGTTGCAAATTGCTTTTTCTGTATGATGTGATGTGGAGTAGATTGTGTTTTTGTTGTCTGCTTGTTTGTTCAGTTTTTTAAAAATATGATTATTCTGACTGTCCATTTCCCATTTCATTGCACTGACAACTTTGTTGAAAATCAATTAATTATATATGTGCAAGTCTATTTCTGCAATCTATTCTGTTTCATTAATATGTGTTTTTTTTTTAATCCTTATGTGAAAACTGCATTCCCTTGATTACTACAGTACATATTGTTATTCAGAGAGTATAATTTCTCCAGATTTGTTTTAGGGATTCCAATATATTATATTCTACTCAGACTTAATATTGTACTACTTCACATGAAACGTAAAACAAAACAAAACAAAATAATATAATTCCATTTATTCCTGCAAACCTTTGTGTCTCTTGTCATGTATTTTATTAATGTTATTATTTTTGCTTTATGTAGTCAGTTGTCATTTAAATATACTAATAAAATAAAACAAAGATAATGTTTATATTTATCCTTATAATTTCCATTTCCAGTCCCTTCCATTCATTCATGTATATCTGAGTTTCTGAGTGTCTATCTGGTACCATTTCCCTTCGGCATGAAGAACTTCCTTAACCATTTCTTATAGTAGCTTCTGCTGGTAACTAATTCTCTCAGCTTTTGTTTATCTGAAATTTCTTTATTTCTTTATTTCAATTTCAGCTCTTTTTATGAAGGGTGATTTCTTTAGATATGGAATTCTATGTTGACAACATTTTTTAAACATATTAATATGTTCATCTATTTTCATCCTACATTCACTATTTCTAATAAGTCTCCTGGAATTTTACATTGATAAAATATATCTAGTTTTTTCTGTCCTATGCCTATTCTCTTTATCTTAGGTTTTTAGAGGTTTGACTATGGTATACCTATGTGTGGTTCTTTATATTTATCTTCCTTTGGAGTTACTGGGATTCTTGGATCTGTGAATTCTCATTTTTCACCAAATTTAGAAAACTTGGAGGACAATATTGCTTCAATTTTTTCCTTCTCTCTCTTCTTTCCTTTGGAGAATCCAATTGCATGTTGATCCCTCATGTAACTGAGTGAGTCTCTGTTGTTTTTTTCCCAGCTTTTTTTCCATTGACTCAGTTTAAATAATTTCTATTAATCTGAATTCAAATTTGCTGATCATTCTGCTTTTCCTGTAACTTTTTCATATCAGATATTTTATATATGAATTTTTCAGAATTCGTTAGAATTCTTGCTCATAGTTCCCATATTTTTTTGAGATTCTCAGCCGTATTTCTTTTTTTCAAATTCTTGATCATATTTATAATATCTGTTTTAAAGTCCTTATCTGCAAATTTGAACATCAGTTTCATTTTGGGGTCTGTTTCTATTAGCTCTTTTATTTTTTTGGTGGAAGAATACATTTCTGTTTCCCTTGGCTATGGATTACATTTCTGGTTTCTGTTTTCTCATGTCTAGTAATTATGACTTTTTGCTATATTGTTAAATGTCTGGATTATCTTTCTTCCTCTAAAGTATTGTGTTTTGTTCTGGCAGACAACTAAATGAAAACCGATCATTATGAGCTTTTATTTTAGGCTTTGTTTGCATGGTTCTATTTCAATGTTTTGCTTAGCTCTAGTCTGTGATCGTACTTTGGAAGCATGCTTTTTCTGGAGTGTCAACTGCACACCTAGGGTACTCAGCAAGAATCTCCACTCTGGCTGGGCCGTACTGTAAAGTTTTCAGCACTGAGAAACCTCTAGTTCATTTATTAGTCCCTGGCAGGTACTCTCTGACAGGCCTTAAAATCTCACCCTAAGCATTCATAGCCTTTCCTTCAGCCAAGGGACAGAGGTAATAATATGCTGGCATAAGTATTTTTCTCTGTACAGCTTTCTTTTCTACTCTCTTGTCTCACAAACCAATTCCAGCTCGGAAGCTCAGAAATCTTATATCTGCCTGCTTCATTCATCGAGACTGCAGATTTTGTCTTGGGTTCCTCCTCTCTGTGCTGTGGTCTAAAAAAAATCTCCTAGGCAACAAGTCAGAGTGAATGCAGCGTTCACTTGTAAGAGTGTTTCTCTTCTTTCAAATAAAATAGGCTTGCCCTCTGTTGTCCATTACTTGAAAACAACTGCCTCATATAGTTTATCTCTTTTCATACTTGTTTACAAAGGGTACAATAGTCTGATATAGTAATTGTGCCATGGCTAGAAGTGGAAATCCTAAATATGTATTATTTCCGTTTAGATAAAAAAAACTTGAGGTGTCAGGTTTGCTATATTTATCTCAAAGCAATACTTTTGAGGAAAGTGCATCTTTGTTTCAATCTAAAGAGGAATTAGCTTGATTTAAATGAACTTGTTAGAACCTAGTCTAGAATATTACCATAGAGACAACATTGTTTAAATATTCACCTGCAATTACAGGCTGACAAAACATCACCATCATCATCATCATTATCATCATCATATCATCAGATGAATATTGAATATTGAATATTGAATACTCATATTGAATATTGAATGTTGAATATTCATATTGAATATTGAATGTTGAATATTCTTACATCTAGTACATTTTTGAACTCACTCATTTTTGAACACTCATGGCAAGCTTGTGATTTGACAATATTTCATATAAAGAGACTTTGACAAAGAGAGATTAAATAATTTGCTCAAAGTGACACATAAAGGATGCACTGGAAATCTAACAGAAGAAGATCCAGGTCATACTCTTAACTAGTGTGTTTTACCACTGCAAAAGACTAGCTTTTTCCCTTGTGATTTCCAAAAACATGCTTTTCTTCACTTCCTGATATACCACTCCGTTCCACTCCATTGCCTCATAAAATAGGAGTAAACTGAGGAGTGTAGAAAAGATGGAAAATACAATCAGAATTAGAGATAGGTACAGTGAAAATTTCTAGGAAAGAGCATCTTATGATCAGAATTATTAATTTAAGACATATCTGTACTTCTACTTCAAATTCCACATTAAAGCTGTATTATTTATATTTTGGGACTCAATTTAGATGTTGTTACTTCTACAACAACTTTACTAAATACTCACTTTTATCTCACCTCTAAATTGGATGGAAAGCCCCTTTTCTGGGTCTTGGAATCTTTACCACAGTGCTCATAACACTATGCTGTAAATTGCCCTTTACTTATCTACTTATGGACTCCAGCTCCAAGAACTTGAATCCTGAAATCTGGGACTTGTATTATTTACTGCTCTATCTTAAGAACAGGAGCACTGTGCCTAAAACACGGAGGGAGTGCAAATTAAAAAATTATATGTATACATGCCTTGTACAGCCAAGAAGGTTGAAACACAGCTATACATGATTCAGCAAAGATCTGCCTTCAAAAACAAGATGATTTCCACCTTTGCCATCACTCTGATAGTGAAGCCCAGCCTGACTATGCTATGATTATTTTTTGCTTTTCCTCAGGAAACATTTGTCACTGTGCTTGTACAGTGGAAGATAGGCTCATTTACCTCTTGAGATAGTCATAGAAAGACCAGCTTTTTCATGTTAACTGTAGCCGTGAAGTATTATTATTTACCAAGAGTATAATCTACTAAGATTATCATATGCTCGTGTATTATCTCAATTGTTTTAGGAAACAAATGACAGTTGAGATATTTGACAGAACATGTAAGCATTAAATGTAAAAGAATAATTTAATAGCATAAATTTATTAATGGAGGACCCTTAATTAGTAAGAGAATACTTCCTTTTTCATACAGATGTACAATCAGGGTGTTAAAACAGGTCACTAAAATTGTTTTAAAAGGTGACATAACCTGTGTCACACATTTGGCAAAATATGAATGCTTTCAGGAAAATAATCCTACAAAAACACCTTTAGCTAAAAATAACAAGTTTGTTCCCATTCTACCTTTTCCTTCTCTACAAGTGGGTCTCACTTAGTAAACTGTTTAGGTTGCTTCAGGATATAAAAACTGTCAAGAACATTATTGAGACATGGGGGAAAGTTGGTAGAATCTTCTCTGTCAGAATAGATGACAACTAATTATAGTCCAGAAATTGGAAACCCTTGGAGAGGAAGTGAAGTCTGAGTCAGCCCAGATAAGATTGTTTGAGGATATTTTTGATGGTGAGAGTATTTATGAGTTGTATTAATAATAGATTAACTAAATGTTATAGCACTAAAATATGAAAACATTCTTACTTCACCACTAGGAAGTTGCTTGCTTGGCAACAATAATAAAAATAAAATAAGCATTAAATAATAAATCACTTCTTTTAAAAAAGTTTTCATGGTGTTCTTTAATATTCATAAAGTTGTTAACAAAGGTTTTTAAAAGCTTTACAGTGTGTCATTCTAAGAGAGACAAGGGAATATGTTTTCCTTAATTTAAAAGATGCTTGGTGGTTTCTTTCTATAATGACTGTGCTTTCTTAGTTCTAATGTTGTTCTCAGTGTATTCTCTATTATTAAGCAATGAATATTATTTATAATAAAATACCACTATTAGTTTACCTTTCTACGAGCTAAGATTTGATAATTAAGTAATGACCCTTGAGACTTTATTCTCTATCTTCACAAGGGAGAAGAAAGGGCTTCTTGGTTTTTCTCTTGAACCTGCATAAAGAGCTTTCTTCTAAGTCAGTCTGCAGACCTAGGGAGTATGCTGGAGAAGCAGTACCGGCATGCTTTGATTTGATGTATTACTAAACTTCTAAAGTCTGAAGCCTCAGTCAGACTTTGGTGCCACAATGACTAAAATTTTACCAGGTGTATTAGAGCATTTGTATTAAGCAGTGTCCCTTTGCTTTAGCTTTTAGTTGCAAAATCAAATGTGTGCCTCCATGGGAGAGAAGACCGACAATGCTGCCAGTTCGGTATGAATGAGTATATTAGATCCTTTGTCACTCCATCTTGAAGCATGTGCAACAGATGGTGAAAAAGGTAACTGTGGAAAAGGAAAGGCACATTTTGTTTTCTCATTTGCCCACCCTACATGTAAAACTAAAAAGAGAGATAGAGCCAGATTAGATAGATCATAAATAATAAAATTGAAAAGAGATAAATAATAAAATAAAATTCAAAGATAAATAATAAAACTAAAAAGATACAGAGAGATAACTATCTTCCTATTTCATCGACTAATTAACCTTACATGTATAATTCTAACAACAATTTTTACTGTCATGATAGGAAGCAAAGCTAGAGCAATGAGGATAATCCATTTATTTATTGTCCATTTCATTATGGGACTATGGTTTCATTATTATAATTGACTAGTAGGGACATGCGGAAATGGAAGACTGCCTTGGAAACTCGGTAAACGAATAGAAACAATATATTTAGCATATGAATGTGTTTACATTTCATACAAATTTTTAAACACATATAAATTTTGTCTCTTTTTCCAAGTAATTTGATAACTTTTGCAATAATAGGCTCAAATACTACAAAAGCAAAAAATTGCTACAATGAGAGTAATAGGAAAGTGTCAGAATTCTAGGAAGACAGCGAGGTGAATAGATAAGAGTCAGAAAACTTAACTCTGAGTTTCTTCAAAAACTGACAAAGAGGTGCAGAAGAAGAAAGCATAGTTATTCAAGAGGAAGACACTTTCTCGTAACTCCAGGCTTGGGCTAATTTACTTAAATGCATAATTATTCAAAAGATATTGAACTCTATTGAATGTTTTTTCTTGATAGCAGCTGTACAGAAACTTTGGAGAAATTCTCTATAAGTGCATATGTGAAATTATTTTGTGAAACCCCAAAACACAATTTCAACTGTCATGCCTTACATGTAGGTTCATAAGAATCAGAATAATAGAGTACATTTTCAAATAATTTGGACAATGTACCTTGATAAAAGGAGAGGTCCTGGAGAATCTAAAAAGAGATTTCAGGTCCCAGTGCCTACGGATGCCTGAGGTATAATTGTAAATGAGGGAAAGGAGCTGATTCTATTAAGAGTTAACACCTATGTACTGCTTACTATGTGCAAGGAAGGCTTATTAGCAAATTTAGCAAATAAAAGTACAAGACATTCAGTTAAATTTGAATTTCAGATAAACAATTTACTTTTTAAATTTAAATATGTCCCATGTAATATTTAGGACAAACTAGTGCAATATTAGGGACATCTTACACTAAAAATTATTAGTTTATCTGAAATTCAAATTTAATGGCACATTCTGTATTTTATCTGGAAACCCTGTTGAGCACATAAAACTCTTAACTCATTTGATTTTTCAAATAACCTGACCTAGTAGATATTGTCACTTCACAGGTGATAAAACTGAGGCAGAAAAAGGTTATATAGTTTCCTCATGAAACTTTCATGAGGATAGTGAGCTATGAAACTAAGGCTTAAAGCCAGAGGCTCCAAAGACTGTGAAACTAACTGCTCTCTAACTAGCCTCTGCATCCACCCCGGGATGTGGTGCAGACCAGACTCAACTGGAGAAAAATGAAGGACTGATAGGCAGCAAACCGCTGGTAAAATATTAAATATAATAATAACTCCATGTTAGGATCCCTGCTTCTAATATCATCCCACTATAATTGTCACCCTGCTGCCATACGATTTTTCTAAAATTTAAATATGGTCATGTTAATTACTGGTCCAAATTCTTCAGTGGCTCTTAGACCCTCATGATAAAATCATATGCTTTTGCATGATAGACTAAGCCTTCATAACTGGATCCCTGCCCATTTCTATTACTTCACCTCTATTCATCCTCCTTTATTTCCCTCCATTTACATGTATACACATAGGTACTGTGCCTCAGAAACAATGAATTATGTTAGGTTTCTGAATAAAAAGAATATCAGTGTGTCATCAGATTATCTGGAATATAAATGGGCTCAATATAAAGCTGTTAAACAAATGCTCTTTCCTATCACCTTGCATTGCCTATGCCATTACGCCATTTTCTTTGCACTCTTTCCTTTGGCAAATTCTTACTATCTTTCACTCTCTGAATGCTCTCTTCCTGGGAAGCTGTGCTTGACTCTCCAAGGCCAACTTCTATAATGGCTCTAACCATTTTCTAAATTGTGCTTTAGATTTAAAGTAGTTTAATTTTGATATCAGACATTTAAGCAATATTTAAAAAAAAAACAGAAACAAACAAATAAATGCTTTCCAAAGCTTTATTACCCAGTTAGTACGTTTAGTTATCTTTTGTACTTGCACATTATAAGGTCTCAAAATGTGTGTATCTGTTGATTGAGTGTTTGATTACCTGCTTGTTATCTGTAAATGGCCTCTTAAACAATGAATTAGTGAATAAACTACATCTTTGCATAAAGTAATCCCTGATAATAAAACTTGAGATATTGTTGATTCAAAACCTTAAGAGTTTCCCTGGTGAAATCTGAAACTGGCTCCTGTACGTGGAGGGTAAGAAGGGACTGGATAAAGAGGTAGAGCACTCCAGATTGGTCAGTGGCAGTTTTAATAAGCAAGAGGACTTAATTATGAGGCTTGTCTTAGGTGGCCACATGATGAGTAGATCTCTGCATCTGTCCGCCAAAAGCATGGAAGTCTAATATAGAGGCCTTAACTGGATTGAGTCACATATACAGTCCAGGCGGTGTCAACAGCACATGCTCTCTCAAGGCTGCGTCCTTGAAAATGGCTCCCACTGGGGGACCAGTGGGTGGAACGTACATTCCAGGGACAGAGGAGGAGGTAATGAGCATCAGATTGCCCAGGTCCAGTGATCACTTCCTCTTGATTACTTCCACCAAAAAAGATTTATTATGTGCATGTTTCCAGATACAATGTATTAAAAGTTAATCTATCATCAAGATTCATCTAAAATTCTACTGAATTTTATGCTGAATCTTATGATGAGCAAAATTTAAAATATATAGTAACTGCTCAATAAATTTTAGTTGATTATTAAATTCAAAAACTGACAGCATGAGTGTACTTATGCATGTTAATATTATATTCAGTCTTCCAGATGTCAAAGCTATAATTCTCAGTAATATAAGTAAGTCACTTATACTATCTCTTTATCCCGTCTTGACCAACAGAATGAAACAAGTAAAGTAAACTGATAACGTTTTTAAAATTGAGCTCATGCTGGTGTTGGTGTTGTTTATTATTGTTGTTCTTCTTTCTCTTCATCCTCTTTATTCTCCTTCCCTCATTCCCCTCCCCCTCCTCTCAGTTGTTAGAAAATTGGAGAGTAGCTTGGTATGGAAAAATAAGTAGTTGGTGTCAGAAAAAAAAATCATATATTTGCTATCAGAAAACACTACACAAAGCTCTATAGAAGGTTATGTATAAAGAATATATGTAATATATTTACATATTTAATATGTTTATACATAGTGTATGCAGGGTATCTGTTATAGCACATATGTATGCTTATATGCATATATAAAAGATACACATATGTTTATATACATAAACACAAGATATATGTGTGTATATATCTGTATATACGTTTACATTATATATCCTAAAATTAAAACAAGTTTCAATATTTAGCAAATTATGCATAAGACGTACTTGTAGTAACAAATTACTCATTATTTATCTTAAATTCAAATGTGAGAATACTTTATCTGACAACCCTAAATATACAGCACTTGCCTAAATGCCATGTCACGCCTTTAAATTTGTTACTGTTTGCCTGCTCGTACACTTAAATTAGGCTTACTTCAGTGTTACTCTGTGTTGACAGCAGAGAGAAAACAAGTTTGGGAATTAGTAGTTAAGCAAATATCTAAGCAGACATCAATTTTAGAGGTCTAGCTTTTTAAAATGCTTATTTATCCTCATGTGTTAGTACTAAACCATCTTGTCTCCAACTAGCAAATGCTTGAGACTTAACATTTGTGTATAAGTCAATTGCTTGGGACTTAGCAATTATGCTTTTAAGGAGTAATATTATACAAGATTGTTTGTTCATCAGGCCATATCACAAAAGGCTGTTTGACATATAATATAGTTGAACTACTTGTTAAAATAAATTTTAAAGTATTCTTTAGAACTCAAGACAGGTACACAAATTGTATTCATCCTTCTGTGATACTGGAGAGGAAAATTGGGTGGCTTCTTATACCATAGGACTCACTATTCCATCCTAGAAAGGATTTTGACCTTCCAGTGGAGCTCACTGTATAATTATGGGTTTTTTAAGTTTAGTATTAGTGTCTCAAGGTTGCTCACTATTCTACAGAGAATAAATTTTCATCTGATTCTCTTTTTTAAATGACCTCCTATTCTTTGTCTTCGAGTTTTTGTTTGCCTTAAGGCTTTCTCTGCTGATTTTTAACTGCATTTTTTCAACATTTAATGAGAGAATTGTATGGTTATGATGATGAGATGGAGGAGAAGCAAAACACTAACAAACAGCACTGCCATTCTTGAGCATGTGTTAGGTACCAAGAACTGAGCTAAGCACCACTGTCTATGGATTATAAGTATTACTTACAGCAGCCCTGTGAGTTAGGTTGTATTTCCATTTTGCAGAAGAGGGATATGAGTCACAGAATAGTTACCCAAGTTTGCATGGCTGGTAAATGGTGGAGGTATGATCTAAACTCAATTTTTCTGACTTCAGAGCACCTGTGTATAATTCATAATGCCATGGCTTAGACAAGAAATCCTATACATATATAATTGAGAACTAAATATCATAGCATATCCAAGCAATTAGTTGAAGTGGACAGTTTGAGATAAGTTGGCTGAAAATATCTTGCATAAAATAGCCCTATACAATGAACCAGTGGAACATAAAAATGTATTCCATTTGTCTGACATTCTTGGTTTCAGATTTTTACTTCTTTTGTTTATTTCTTGTTATTCTTACACTAGCACTTTCAAGACCATTATATCATACAGAGAATGAAAACTCCAAAAGATTAAATTCTAAAAAAGGCAGTAAGAGGTAAAACAGATTCTCAAATGTGTGTCTAATGACTCTGAGTTTATTATTTTCTCCAATATACTTTTTTTCCAAAAAAATATTGTGTCAGCAGTGTTTCATATTATATTTGTCTTAAGACTTTTAAAATGATCTATTATATTATAATTACCATAAAAATGGAAACTACATAGTTCTGTAAGATATTTCTTTTCCTGATCAGACATATTGCAAAAAAACTGTAACACTTTCTCACTCATACTTGGTGTGGCTGATATTTTATAGTGCTTGCCCCATTGTGGAACCTCAGAATGGTAATAATAAAAACACTGGATAAATATACAGCTAACATGTTTTGAATGATTACTATGTACCAGTGGCTATGCTCAAACTTTTATATAAATTGTCCTACTTAATCCGCCAAAATAAGAGAATGATAAAAACAGAGTGGCTGGCTTTCCTGAACAAAGTATTGCAGTAATCTTTTACATTTAATAGTTCCATGGGTACATGATTCTTTTTCCCCCAAGTTTTAGACAATTGTGTAAAACAAATGAAATATTGAAAAAAACCAAAAATATGGAAGCACAATATCACAAATGATCAAAAATACACAGGAAGATAACAGAATAAACGAGGCATTAACACAGGGTGACTGTCTCATTGGAACAAAGGGGAAAGAGGAAAGTTTACCTCATTAATCTATTATTCATTCCCAAAATGACAGTCGTAAACTTCTGAGAAACTAAAATTTCCATGACGTTTAAGTTACCTTATGGGGTAATATCTATCCAACCTCTACAGATTTCTATTCATCTGAGAGTATACTAATGCCATAGTCTCTTTTTTCAGAACTTCATCAAAAATAGCTCATTTTGTTACTAAGAGCAGAAAAGGAATTGAAACTACTAGATCTTCCCATACCCTTCTAGGAGTCCCACAGAAGGACTTGTTAAAGTTGAATCCAAACTCTTATATGTTCACTCTCTGCTATGGAATTTTTGATGCACACTATTTTTATGTACATTTTCAACATTAATTCTCACTTACTTTTAATTTGCAATGCCTTTGTTTCAAGTATAGAGATGCATGTAGCTGGTTTCCATGTTTTGATCAATGCCAAGCACTGACAGGTTCAGCACTGGTCACAGTGGTATAAAATCTTAGAAACAGGAACTCTGGTACAACAGATAAAGCACAGACTCTGACTTCAGATAGTGTTTAAATGTTTTCATATACAGATATTTGGTTCCTACACTCCATTCTGCTACCAAGCCTTGCAAAAAACATTTCTTCAGCTTGAAACACTAATCCTTACATAACTAACCATTTCCTTACTTGCTTTGTGGTCATTTCTTCCAGGACATCTTCCTTGGCACTTCATATCTTGAAGAGGGGGCCCCTCCTTTGCACTTCCATGGGGCCCTGAGCTTATATCATCAGTGGATTTCTCCTAGACTGATTAACATTCCTATCTGTGTCTACCCAGTTCTCTGTTTGATTTCCAGTACCTATCTTAGGGCCTGGAACAAGTAGTTCCAGCAAATAGGGTTCCAGTTATTGTTGGATGTTGCTGATGTCCACGACTGGCAGTGCCATCTCCATCAATAATCTCCATCTCCATCACTGGGGTGGCTGCACTCTACCACACTGCTCTAAGAAGTGTGGGGTCTTGCCAGTGGATGTGGAAGTCCTCCCTCAGCTGTGGCCTCTTCCTGTACAGGTTGTCTAGTCTTTCCCTTTCTTCAATCTTTTTACATTAGAATGGATAATTTCAGAGTACAATTGTGGCTTCTCCTTTTCTCTAAACAGGAATTTCTCACCACTCAAAGTATGGCTAAGGCAGTGGGGTGAACAAGAGTAGATCAACAGATTCATGAACTGTTCATGTGCCAATTTACAAAGCTGGGACTGTATTAGAGTTTGTGATGAGTCAAAGGAGGGCTTTAATTAAGAGAGTGACAAGGATAGATTTTCATTTTATTTATTTAACATCTTTATTGGAGTATAATTGCTTTACAATGGTGTGTTTCTGCTTTATAACAAAGTGAATCAGTTATACATATACATATGTTCCCATATCTCTTCCCTCTTGCGTCACCCTCCCTCCCACCCTCCCTATGCCACCCCTCTAGGTGGTCACAAAACACCGAACTGATCTCCCGGTGCTATGTGGCTGCTTCCCACTGGCTATCTATTTTACGTTTGGTAGTGTATATATGTCCATGCCATTCTCTCACTTTGTCACAGCTTACCCTTCCCCCTCCCCCTTGAATATCCTCAAGTCTATTCTCTAGTAGGTTTGTGTCTTTATTCCCGTCTTACCCCTAGGTTCTTCATGACCTTTTTTTTCTTAGATTCCATATATATGTGTTAGCATACGGTATTTGTTTTTCTCTTTCTGACTTACTTCACTCAGTATGACAGACTCTAGGTCCATCCACCTCACTACAAATAACTCAGTTTCGTTTCTTTTTATGGCTGAGTAATATTCCACTGTATATATGTGCCACATCTTCTTTATCCATTCATCCGATGATGGACACTTAGGTTGCTTCCATGTCCTGGCTATTGTAAATAGAGCTGCAATGAACATTCTGGTACATGACTCTTTTTGAATTATGGTTTCCTTAGGGTATATGCCCAGTAGTGGGATTGCTGGGTCGTATGGTAGTTCTTTTTGTAATTTTTTAAGGAACCTCCATACAGTTCTCCATAGTGGCTGTATCAATTTACATTCCCACCAGCAGTGCAAGAGTGTTCCCTTTTCTCCACACCATTTCCAGCATTTATTGTTTCTAGATTTTTTTGATGATGGCCATTCTGACTGGTGTGAGATGATATCTCATTGTAGTTTTGATTTGCCTTTCTTTAATGATTAGTGATGTTGAGCATTCTTTCATGTGTTTGTTGCCAATCTATATATATTCTTTGGAGAAATGTCTATTTAGATCTTCTGCCCATCTTTGGATTGGGTTGTTTGTTTTTTTGTAATTGAGCTGCATGAGCTGCTTGTAAATTTTGGAGATTAATCCTTTGTCAGTTGCTTCATTTGCAAATATTTTCTCCCATACTGAGGGTGATCTTTTCATCTTGTTTATGGTTTCCTTTGCTGTGCAAAAGCTTTTAAGTTTCATTAGGTCCCATTTGTTAGTTTTTATTTCCATTTCTCTAGGAGGTGGGTCAAAAAGGATCTTGCTGTGATTTATGTCATAGAGTGTTCTGCCTGTTTTCCTCTAAGAGTTTGATAGTTTCTGGCCTTACATTTAGGTCTTTAATCCATTTTGAGCTTATTTTTGTGTATGGTGTTAGTGAGTGTTCTAATCTCATACTTTTACATGTAGCTGTCCAGTTTTTCCAGCACCACTTATTGAAGAGGCTGTCCTTTCTCCACTGTATATTTTTGCCTCATTTATCAAAGATAAAGTGACCATATGTGTGTGGGTTTATCTCTGGGCTTTCTATCCTGTTCCATTGATCTATCTTTCTGTTTTTGTGCCAGTATCATACTGTCTTGATTACTGTAACTTTGTAGTATAGTCTGAAGTCAGGGAGCCTGATTCCTCCAGCTCCATTTTTCGTTCTCAAGATTGCTTTGGCTATTCGGGCTATTCTGTGAAAAATGCCATTGGTAGTTTGATAGGGATTGCATTGAATCTGTAGATTGCTTTGCATAGTGTAGTCATTTTCACAAAGTTGATTCTTCCAATCCAAGAACATGGTATATCTCTCCATCTCTTTGTATCATCTTTAATTTTTTTCATCAGTGTCTTATAATTTTCTGCATACAGGTCTTTTTTCTCCTTGGGTAGGTTTATTCCTAGATATTTTATTCTTTTTGTTGCAGTGGTAAATGAGAGTGTTTTCTTAATTTCAATTTCAGATTTTTCATCATTAGTGTATAGGAATGCCAGAGATTTCTGTGCATTAATTTTGTATCCTGCTACTTTACCAAATTCATTGATTAGCTCTAGTAGTTTTCTGGTAGCATCTTTATGATTCTCTATGTATAGTATCATGTCATCTGCAAACAGTGACAGTTTTATTTCTTCTTTTCCGATTTGGATTCCTTTTATTACTTTTTCATCTCTGAGTGGCTAAAACTTCCAAAACTATGTTGAATAAGAGTGGTGAGAGTGGGCAACCTTGTCTTGTTCCTGATCTTAGTGGAAATAGTTTCAGTTTTTCACCATTGAGGACGATGTGGGCTGTGGGTTTGTCATATATGGCCTTTATTATGTTGAGGAAAGTTCCCTCTATGCCTACTTTCTGCAGGGTTTTTTTTATCATAAATCTGTGTTGAATTTTGTTGAAAGCTTTCTCTGCATCTGTTGGATGATCATATGGTTTTTCTCCTTCAATTTGTTAATATGGTGTATCACGTTGATTGATTTGCATATATTGAAGAATCCTTGCATTCCTGGGATAAACCCCACTTTATCATGGTGTATGATCCTTTTAATGTGCTGTTGGATTCTGTTTGTTAGTATTTTGTTGAGGATTTTTGCATCTATGTTCATCAGTGATATTGGCCTGTCGTTTTCTTTCTTTGTGACATCCTTGTCTGGTTTTGGTATCAGGGTGATGGTGGCCTCATAGAATGAGTTTGGGAGTGTTCCTCCTTCTGCTATATTTTGGAAGAGTTTGAGAACGATAGGTGTAAGTTCTTCTCTAAATGTTTGATAGAATTCGCCTGTGAAGCCATCTGGTCCTGGGGTTTTGTTTGTTGGAAGATTTTTCATCACAGTTTCAATTTCAGTGCTTGTGATTGCTCTGTTCATATTTTCTATTTCTTCCTGATTCAGTCTCAGAAGGTTGTGCATTTCTAAGAATTTGTCCATTTCTTCCAGGTTGTCCATTTTATTGGCATAGAGTTGCTTGTAGTAATCTCTCATGATCTTTTGTATTTCTGCAGTGTCAGTTATTACTTCTCCTTTTTCATTTCTAATTCTATTGATTTGAGTCTTCTCCCTTTTTTTCTTGATGAGTCTGGCTAATGGTTTATCAATTTTGTTTATCTTCTCAAAGAACCAGCTTTTAGTTTTATTGATCTTTGCTATCATTTCCTTCATTTCTTTTTCATTTATTTCTGATCTGATCTTTATGATTTCTTTCCTTCTGCTAACTTTGTGGGTTTTTTGTTCTTCTTTCTCTAATTGCTTTAGGTGCAAGGTGGCTCTGAGGAAGATGGATTTGAGTAGAAAAATATTAGCGAGCACGGAAATCAATCATAAGGGCATTCAATACCACAGACCTGTATATTAAGAGCCTATACCAGGGAAACAAGAAAACTTGTTTTCTGTAAAGGGCCAGATAGTACATATTTTAAGCTTTGCCACAACTATTCAACTCTAACTCAGTAGCTAAAAATGTAGACAAAACGTAAATGAGGGCTTCCCTGGTGGTGCAGCAGTTGAGAGTCCACCTGCCGATGCAGGGGACACAGGTTCGTGCCCCGGTCTGGGAGGATCCCACATGCCATGGAGTGGCTAGGCCCGTGAGCCATGGCCACTGGGCCTGCGCGTCCGGAGCCTGTGCTCTGCAACAGGAGAGGCCACAACAGTGAGAGGCCCGTGTACTGCAAAAATAAAAATAAAAATAAATAAATTAATTGGTGTGTTGGTGTTCCAATAAAATTTTCTTTACAGAAACTACAGTTTAAATTTCATATAATTTTCATTTGTCACATACTATTATGCTTAAAAATTTTTTTTCAATCATTAAAAATGTAAAAAAAAATCTTATTTGCTAAATACAGAATAACAGGCCAGAGGCTGGATTTAGACCAGGTATCATAGTTTTCTGACAACTGGCTTATACCATTCATTTGTTTGTAGAAGAGAGGAGGGATTAAAAAAAAAACTAAAAAGTTATAAAATTTTGAGTCACTGGTCCAAAAGCTTGGATTTCGTGAGCTCCTAGACTACTACATGCCAAATAGTAAATACTCAGGTATTTTTTGATGGAAAATATATCAGAATTTGGTGACAACAGATTCTGGTGAGGAAGGAGGTAAGAACAGATGTCATATTTTAAGTTTTGGTGATTTAAAGTATTGTGTGGCCATTATCCATCACAGAGAATTCTGGGAAAGGAGACCTGGAAAGCAGAGGCAGAAGATGTTTGTCTTCTTTTGTGTCTGGCTGTGCTTCTACTCAGGACAAGGCATTAGCTGGTTTTGAACTGATTAGAATTCTCTGCTTAACCTCCATGGTATCCAGAGTTTCTGTGTAAACTGTTCTAGATCTCTCTCTTGGGCTGCATGATTCTCTTAGTGAAATATTTCCCATAGGCTCTTTATACCTTAATTAGCAAGTTCTGTGAGCTCCTTTCAGTTGGGAACTTTCCTTTGAAGTTTTTCCATTGGAGAAAGGACACAAGATTTTCCTCACAGAATTTTATTTTGTTACATCATCATCATCATCATCATCTTAAGGTACTGACATGAGAAGTCATGGCCACCAGGTGGAAAAGCAGGTAAAATAATTATTGCATTTATAAAATTATTACCTTTTCTTTCTTTTTCTTTCATTTTTTTTTTTTTGCAGTACGCAGGCAACTCACTGTTGTGGCCTCTCCCGTTGCGGAGCACAGGCTCTGGACGCGCAGGCTCAGCGGCCATGGCTCACGGGCACAGCTGCACCGCGGCACGTGGGATCTTCCCAGACCAGGGTACGAACCCGCTTCCCCTGCCTCGGCAGGCAGACTCTCAACCACTGCGCCACCAGGGAAGCCCTATGACCTTTTCTAATTCGACAAGGCCAAAGTGAAGATTGCCATTAGAGTCCCTTCCCTTATATTCTCTGCCTTTGCCTCCCAATCCCTTCACTAAGCTTGTGGACAATTCTCCTCCTCTTCTTCCTCCTCCTCATCATCCTCTTCCACCTCGTCCTCCTTTGTATTCATGAGCATTTATACCATTGAGACTTGTAGCTAATATGACTCATATCTGGAGTGAAATTTAAGTACTTTATTTCTTAATATATATACACTAATATGTTCCAAATGGAATAATCTGAAATATAACAGAGCAGATGAAAGGAAGCATATCAAATATGGCATTGGAGAAATTTATCTGCCAATTCTCATCCATGCAAATCATCTGTGAAAAAAAATGGGATGTCATTTTGGAGCAACCAAATAAAGAATCCAGTTTAAGCAATGGAGGAGCTGCATTTTGAGGGCTGTCACATGAACTGGGTCTTATAGGCTATTGCTTTCATAAGATAAGCAGACTTTTATTGTATAAGAAATCTATGGAATTCAGAACTATAGAGAAGTTGAAAAACTTCTAATTAAAAAATGGCATAGGGCTTCCCTGGTGGTGCAGTTGTTGAGAGTCCACATGCCGATGCAGGGGACGTGGGTTCGTGCGCCGGTCCGGGAAGATCCCACGTGCCGCGGAGCGGCTGGGCCAGTGTGCCATGGCCGCTGAGCCTGTGCGTCCGGAGCCTGTGCTCCGCAACGGGAGAGGCCACAACAGTGAGAGGCCTGCGTACCGCAAAAAAAAAAAAATGGCATAGGGGAATCCTACAGTCTGATTGGGTCAATTGCTTCCTGGCCTAGTTATGAATTAGAATTACTTATGCTTACTAATGGCATTACATAAAACATTAAAATATTTCTACAAATCAAGGTTATGCAGGTTAATAAGAACAAGGTCTGCAAGCATCACTGAATACATTGTTTATAATATTTAAGCAACTATTCATGAGTAAAAGTAGGATAAATACAACATTATCATTGCATTTCATGTTTTGTACATACATTATGTTGGAATGGTTTCTAGCATTATTTTTGTTTCTTTAATTCTCCTAGTTGCTTATTATTATTTTAATTCTATTCTGGCCTGTTTTCTTGTTTTTTTTTCTTTTCTTTCTTCAAGCCATTTTTTTCTGTCTTTACTTTTACATACATGCAAAAGAATTGAAGGATTTTTGTTAATTGGCTAGAATATTTTATTCTTAATGATTAAAATCAGAAGCAAAAATAATATAATCCTGAATATTATCCTCCTCTTCTTCCCAGCACCTGAAACAAGATAGAAAAAACAAAACACAAGATTGGAAGGCATAGAGACCTCATTTGGATCCTGAATCTCTTTCTACTTTTATTTCTAAAAACTTCATTCAAACTGATTTAAAATCTAGTAATGTATACTTATTGTGGTTAAAATTGAGTGGTTACTCCTCTCATTAATTAATGCATTAATATTTCAATACATGTTTGTTGAATCCTTGGTGTGAAAAAGGCCATATGCTCAGTACCTTCAATGATAAAAAAAAAAAAAGATTCTAAAGCATGAGATCTGCCTTCGAGGGACTAAGAAAAGGTGGATGATATGTGTATATTTATATGTGATGCATAGCAATATAAAATGGAAATATGAATTCTTTAAAAGACAGATAAGTAAATATTGATATAAAACCACCCAAATATCTGAGTAGATAACTCAGAATGGACTTTTGAGAGAAATGTCATTTTATTTTGACCTTCAAGGATAGAATTCATAAAGACAAGGATTAGAGGGGAGAGGTAGATGAAAATATATTTATCTAGGATTCCAGGCAAGGAGAAGTTTATGTAAATGGATGAAGGTTGAGAAAAGAGAGCCAGTAAAGTAATATAAATTTATTCTGTAGAGGTACAAACACGGTTTATAGAGGTTACTCTTAGAGCTGTGATGAGGAGAGTGAAAACTCACAGAAATTGAGACATTAGAATGGTAAATTATATCAGTTCCATTTTCTCTCTGCCTCTAGCCAAGCATAATGCTGATAATTATAATAATAATATGAACACAATAGCAACAATTAACATTTTCAGTGCTTACTATATGCCAAATCCTGCTAATAAATTATAAATAAAACTCTAAGTACTATAATTGATCCTATTTGAGATGAATAATTTGAAGCATAGAGATATTAACCAGGTTCCTCAAAATAACATAGTGCCAAATGGGTAGAGCCAGGAATTAAAATATCATGCTTCAATCTCTTTGGTATCTGGAAAAAGAAGGAAATAAGTAAAGACGAGTGGAGTAATGATGCACATAACTGAAAACTGTGTCCCACAGTGTCCATAATTGAAAATGGAAGCCATCAACTTTCCTTGTTCTCTTTGTGCTTCTAATCTCAGCCAGAAACCTGATGGCAACCCTTTCCTCCTCCACGTCTCTGATTCCAATATTATCTATTCTACACATTCAAATCATTTATGAGAATTCCCTCCATTTGTTGCCTACTGTGACAACTTCACATTAGTCCCCGATTCTATCTTGCTTGACTTACTGTGAGAGGTATCTAACTAGTGTCCAGCCTCCAGTTTTCCTGATGTCTCCCCAACCAACTACCACTCCATAGAGCATTCTTCCTAAAATGCAATTCAACATGACACTCCACTGCAAAAAGACACCTGCCATGTCCCTCAGAGCTGATGGAATAAAGTATAAATTCCTTCCTCTGGCATAGAAGACGAGCTAACTAATAGGTGTCCTTTTTTGCCCTACTCTAATCTCCAGTCATATGTAGAGACTAACATGCTTTATTTTTTTCTAAGGAGCAAAATTCTTTCATATCTACAAACTTCACCATTCTCATGCTTTTGCCTGGATCCACCTGGTGAGCTATGACTTTCATTTAAAGACTCAGACCAGGGCTGAACTCCTTTATGAACCTTACCTGAACTCAGAGATCAAAACCTGTTTTTCTATTTGCAAATGTAGAACTCTATATTTTCTTTTAGTGGAGTACTTATAATACTCCAAAGATTCCTTCATTTAAATTCTGGGCTTGCCTTTAAGATCTTTGAAGTCAGAAGCAATGTCTTACAGTTACTGCCACTCTCAGGGGTCTTGCACAGAGCCTGGCACCTACTGGGGTTTGAATAAATGAAGCATGAATGAATGAGGAGGGTTGTAGATGTAATTAGTAGATCCTGGCTCCAGCAGTTTACTCCCTCTACGAAGAAAGCAAGGAAAAAAATTGTAATTGAAGGAAAAAATAAAACAGAGGTCTCCCATCAAGCCTTCCCACTGTCCAATTTGTCATATAATTTAATTATATTCTGGGTCAAGGAAGCCACATAGGATAAGACAGAGAGTTTACATTGTGTTTGTGACAGTGCCTGAGCTTTCATCTAATACTTGAAAGATGAAAGTCTGAATTAAAGCTTTCATCTAATACTTGAAAGATGAAAGTCTGAATTAGTTGAGAACTGTCACACACGCCTGTTCTGTGCTCCCAAAAAGATGCCTGGAAAGCCGGATTTGAGGGGGTGAGGGTGGGAGGCAGAGAGCAAGGCAAAGACAGAGGAAAGAGGGTGTGGGGATGACATGAGAGAAATCCAGGAGGGCAGAAAAGAAAATGCAAGATAATTAGCTGCCGTGATTAAAAGGTTTCACTTTCCAAATCATTTTTCCATCTAATGCACACCATGTGAAATGTTAAGATCTATTTCGAGGCTGAGTAATATGCTGTAGTACAAGATTTTGATAAATAATTATCTTCCTATTTTATCCATAAAAATATTAAGACAGATTCTTGTAATTATCATAACCAAGCACTACAGGGTGCTGGCTGGGCCTTGATGAATTGCCTTTTCCTGCCTAAGTGTTTGGCCTTGAGCCTCAGGTATGAACATCTGGGGGCAGAAGCTGGCCCACCTCTTTCTCATTTTCTGATGTTCAAGCTTCACTCTTCCCTTGGGGAATGGGATTATGACAGGCACTTTATCTCAACACACTGAGTCTCCTATGAAATTGTCACTTTCTCTTGCCGCCTTGCTAGTTAGTTCAATATCATGATGAGATATACAGAGTGACATTTTATACAGAAGCCAAGCCGGGAGACTTGTTTAGGGGAAGTGCACTGCTGTACACACATTTCTGAAGAACAAGAAATCAAGGAGGACACAGGAAAGGCAATGAAGCTGGGCCATTTCACAATGAAAGTGGTTTGTTTGTACAACTCTTTGTGTGTTCACACATATCTCAGTTAATTTTCTCAAATTATCAAAGAATGCTATCATATGCCCCCCTTATTTTTATTATTAGAAAAAATGAGGTTTTGGCAAAGGGCTGAGAAAGAAGCATTAATTTCTAGGCAGACTCCTTTTTGTGTGGTATAATAGCTTGTAAGTGAGTTTATGAAAGTGCCAACAGCCAAATGCTGGTGATAAAAAAATAATAATAATACATTTAGAGGATGAGTCCAGAACACCTAATTATTACCATGTGAGCATTCTAATCCATGCATTTTGGGGAAATATTTTAATCACTGAAAACTCAAATTTTACTTAATTAGCACCTGGCACATCAAATGATATATGATGCCAATTCTGGTATAAAACAGAACTTTAAAAATAACTTATGAGTAGGCAGGAAAAGCTTTTTAGGTAAATAAAGAGCAGTGAAATTCTTAAATTGGATTGAGGTTCAAAACATGTCGATTTAATCTAACTTCAGCAGAGAATTATGTCAACTATTCGAGGATCAGTATCATCAGTGGACATTTTTTGCTCTTCCACTACTAATGGCTCCAATTGGCAATTTAGCAAAAAGGAGACAATTAGTATGAAATGCAATATTTCACTCTTGACTCAATATTTGTTGAGTTCAAGTCCATAAATAAGAAAATCTATTTCTTATAACTTTTTAACGTTGCAAACTTGATTTCTTGCTATTTATGGATATGGTTGAAATTCCCAACAACTAAGAACAGTAAAAAAATAAACAAAAACAAAAACAAAAACTTTGGTAGGCACAAAGATAATCTGGATTTTTTTAAGATCTTATGTGTGCTGGTCTTGCCAGCCTTTTACCCACAATGCAATGCTGCATATGCAAAATGAAAAAACAAAAAACAGATGGGAAACTAAGTTGTGCTAAACTAGGCATTCAGGGGGAAGCTAGCAGCCGTAGGTATGCCAAAAGCTACAGAAAAAACAAAAAGCCAACTTACAGAATTCGTGCCCCTAGAGCACATGGCACCTGCCTTCATAGTCAAAATGGAAAGGAAAATTGAAGAGAGAATCTAAATGTTCTTGGAATTACCGAAAGCAGAATCATGGGATCTCTCACTTTCATTTTTAACTAAAGGAATTACTTTACAAAATCTTTCTATAACATTTTCGTAAAGTTCTGAAAACACTACATTCTTGAAGATGCAACCCAGTTTTTAAATGATCTTAATTTGGTAGTGTGAAGATATGAAATTATTTTTTCCTGATATTTCTTTGGATAATACTCTGTGCATCTCAATTTCTTATCACTGTTTGATCAGTCAGGGGCTTCCATAGCAGTTTTAGTCATTTAAAACACAACAAAAAACAAACTGTCATTCAAGTTAAAAATTCCAGTCAGTCACATATACACTCACCTATTCCTTTCTCTCAGCCCACTGCTATGTGTGTGTTCATATGTATGTGTCTATGCACCTGTGTGTATGTGTATAGTAGTGATGGATTCTGCTAGCTATTCTTCCTTTCTCCCCTTTTCTGTCTCAATCATCTAAGAGTAGGAGAAAATTTAGAGGTTACCTGATATACTTGACGGCCTATGTAACATCTTTTTTGGCTGTTGCTTCTCTTTTGGTGGACGCTAATAATCATTGATGTCCTCTGTATGTCAGACAACAAATGGTAGCTTTCTAGTGGGAAGCATGTTTAGTTCTTCAGAGCTTGGTAAGGGAGTATACTCTTCGGTCATCTTAAGTAGGAGATTTACTCTGGCTTGACCTGCTCCAAACACAGCTGCCCTAAGATCTCCCCCATCTTCATTTCTAGCATCAGTGCTGGCTTTCATAGGATGAGATTATATCAGGATTATCTGTAGCCTGCCCAACTTCTTTACTGTTCAATTTAATAGTGCAAAATGCATGCACATTTTAAGCCAATCATGAGGATGATAGCTCTGTTTTATAGATCACAATCTATTGGCTGTTGTAAGAAGTATGTCTAGAATAATATTCATAGAATTCAACACTTTCATTACTGAAGCAAAAAAAAGAAATGAAATATATAAATCATAAAATTAAAGATGATTAAGGAAAGCAGAAATGGTAATAAGAACAAAGCTAGACATTAACAATTAAATAGATTTTTTAAAGTAGGATTATTAAAATGTCCAAAACCCTTCTTTGACCAAACAAAAGAATATATAAATTAATTAGATTAATGTAATCAAAATGCAGAAAGTAAGGCCTCAGACAAATGCACGTTGACACTAAAATAGTCAAAAACTGATTTTTACAATATCATGCTAATAAATTTGAAACTTAAATGATGTATTATTTTAAGGTAATATTTGTTTTAAAATTTAATTTCCAAAATTATTTGTCAAAAATAAGTAATCCATTAATGATTTTTATATGAAAAATTTCAACTTTTAACATATGATTTTCTCAATAATTTAATTTTATAAGTGAACAAAATGAGGAAAATAACCAGAATTTTTTGTTTTTGTAACACATATCAATACCTGACAGAGTACAGCAGACAAAAAAAACCCCCAAAGCACAGAAATGTCATTCTATTTTACATCTAAAGTGTGATGTAAATCTTAAGCTATACTTTACAAAATAGAAGAATTAACATAGTATGTAAAAATAATGATACCTTCTGATATATCAGTTAGGATTTTGCTCCAACTAGTAGACAGAAATTGCTTTCTTCAAGGCCACTAATAACCTTCATTATATTTAATGCTCAATCATAAAGTATTGCTTAGATAAAACAGTTGACCATGCTTTCCTCCTTGATTTACCATATCACTTGGATTTCAGGACACCATGCATTTTTGGTTTTTGTTCTGTCTCACTGGCTGCTTCTTCTCAGTTTATGTACTACCTTCTCAACTCTTTCAAACCTCTCAACATTGGAGAACTCCTGAGTTAGTTCTTATATCTCAACTCATCTCTGTCTGCCATTACTCTCTTAGTGACCTTCTCTAGTTGCATGCCATTAAACAATACATTTATATGCCCTGAAATCCAAAATTTATATCTCCAGCTCAGATTTTTTGCTGATATACGGATGTGTATATCCAGCAGCTTACTTGACTTTTACTTGTCATCTCCAAATGGATATTTAGTAGATATATAAAAATGTGTATGACTAAAACTGAATTCTGAATGTTTCCTCCCTTCTACTCAAAGGAAGTCTTCTAATCTAAGTTGATGACAATTCCATAATTCTAGCTGCACAGACCAAAAACCTTGAAGCCATCTGGCTCCACATTCTATTTACCATGAAAATCTACTGATTCTTCCAAATTTTAGTATATCTAAAAGCCCACCACTGCTCATAACCTCTACTGCTAACACTTCCACCTGAGCCATCATTAATTTTCATTTAGCTTAGTGCACTAATTTTCTGACAGATATTCTTCTCACTATAATTGACCCCATTCCTTATAATTTGCTCCCCAAACAGCAGCCAGAGTTAATATCATAAATGAAAGTCAAATCATAGCTTCTGCTCAAAACTTTGCAACATCGGGATGGGGGAGAGGGAGGCACAAACTATTGAGTGTAAGATAGCCAATATTTTGTAATAACTGTAAATGGAAAGTAACCTTTAAAATTGTATTTAAAATTAAAAACAACAACAACAACTCTGTAATCATTCTCTAGTTTACTCAGAGTCAACATCTTACAGAGGTATAAAATGCCCTACATGATACCGTTGCTATTTTCCCTTTCTCTTTTTGTCTGATATCATTTCATTATCTTTCACTCTATTCCAGCCATATTGATCCTTTTCTGTTTCTCTGTAAGACCAAGCGTATTCCAAGATGCCCCCCCTCTGCCTGGAAATACACTCTTCTGGATAATTCCTTCAATCTCTTCATATCTTTGCTCAAAACTTATTTCTTTTCATTTTCACAATCACATGCCAATCATCAATTTATTTCCTTGCAATTGCAAATTCACCCTTCCTTGTTGGTTATAAGAAAATGAGGATGAGCTCTTTAAATGTTTTCTCTTTGTTAGCTGGAATGTGTTAACCTTTGCAGGAGAGGGCACTGAAGAGACATTACAAGAGAAAGGTTTTTCTCCCTGCTTCCAGTATGCTGTCTCAGCAGGCTCCTGTAGGGCAAAGGACTGTTCCAGAATTTGGCTCCTACAGCATGGGAGGCTTCTCCAGCTCCAACCTTCTGTAGCATAATAATTTTCTCCAGCACCTGGGATCCTGCAGAGCACTGTGCTCAGCTCAGCAGTATCAAGAACTTCTGACACTACCCTCAGGCAATTATATTTGGGAACATCTTTCCCACAAACCCAAAATGGTAGATTCCAGCAAGTTCCACCACCACACACCTCAGTGATTTCTCTGCTGTTCAGTGCATCACAGCCATGTGTCCTCAGACAATGTCTGAATTGCCCCTTTGTTGCGCTTACAACTACTCTATGATCAGCCATTCTATGTACATTGGATAGCACGTGAAAATTTGAGATTCACAATTTTGCTGTATCTCTGAAAAGTCTATTGTATTTTTACAGATTATTATTTTGTTCACCAACTTAGTAATTCTTTAGCAAGATGGCCAAATATAAGTTTAGCAAAAAAAAAGTGCATTGTTTTTCTGTAAATTATATAGGAAATTCAGCAATAAGTAGAATGAATATATTTAAATGATGTAAAAATGAAAAAATAATAAAATTCCAGCAATCTGGGAAAATGAAGTTATGGAGAGAGAAAGAAAGAGACAGACAGAGACAGACAGTCACAGAAAATGAGGCTATGGAGACAACTTATTCTGAGCATTCTCTGCTTTCTATTATTCTTCAGACAGTTCTTTCAGAAGGCAATGGCCCAGAGCTGAAAACTAGACTTTTGTTGTTGTGATCAAAACCCAGTTGCCTGATACTGCCAATGTCTTATGTTGCTTTATGTAAAATTCTGGGTGGTGATTTAACACAGCTCTCTAAATAATTCCTCTCCTCTCTGAGTCCCTGATGCTCACTCTGATTCATGTCAGACTGAAGATGAGAGGCTTCTATATAAAAAAGATAGTTTATGAGTAGCAATCTTTCTATGGCAGCCATGTTAGATATTGAAGGGGTCTCAATTAGGAGCTAAAATGCCAACAGGCATGGCCAGAGACTGCCTGTGAAATCATGGATCTCCACAGCTGTCAAAATTCCATCTAATCTGCGGCAGCCAAGACCCCCTCTAAAGCTTACTGAACTTCCCATTCATCTTGAGAAGAGTTCTAACCAAATTTGGAAGAAAGAAATAGGCCTATGTTAGGGAATAAATCAGCTTAGTATTCTCTTTTCTTCTCCTTTTCTTCCACCAAGTCTAAATAAACATATAGGTACATATCCTAGGTTTGAAAGAACAAGGTTATTCAGTGTGATATGTTCTATTAAATATTTAGAGGAATAGAAAATGTAAGCCAAGTTAGTTATCCCACCAGCATACCTGGCAAACATCAATAATTTATTATAGAGACAATATGAAGTGAACAGTCAGCAATTATCCAGTTAATGTGATCAATCCAGGTAGGCAATGGGCCATGGCTGATTGAAACCTTACTAATAATAGATAATAACGCTATTGTCAAATAGGCTGTGTGACATTAGTTATCTATCATTATGTTTCCCCAAATGAAGAGACTGATGCCATTTTGGATCTATTCATTTTTGCATATTTTAAAACATGACCAACATTAATCAATTTGCACAATCAGATTAAAAATTTTAAATGATAGTAAGATAACTGTGAAATTACCCCAATTTGGGCTTTGTTTAAAAAGCCATTGAATCAACAGGTAGATTTTGGGAGTTATTTCACTTGTTACTTTGGGAACCATCATCCTAATCTCTATCCACTTGGAAACTATGAGTACTAATTTTTTTGTGACCCATGCTTCCTAGAAAATAAATGTATCCTGCACCTTGACTTGACTGAAAGACCCAATCAGAATGAATCTTGAGGTTATTCTAGCTGCATGTTTTCAGATATAAATAAACTTGTCTTGTTATTAAATTTTATAACAAATCTACCACTAATCAAGAAATCAATGATATTATAGGATATAATTTCTGAATATCTAGATTTATGATCAGAATAAGTGAAGAATCTGTTTTAAAAGATTTTTTACACAATTGTAGCCTTTTAAAAAATATAGACCTCTGTAAATTAAGCCATTTACTTTGTATATTTGTGAAGGGCAAGGTTATATCAATAATTGAATATCAGTTCACACATATAACTTTAGATAAACTATATTTTCTTCTCTCTGTAACTCTCTTTCCTGTTTTGTATTTCTACTTATTTCACACAAGTTCTGGTCTCTGGTGTTTCTCAGCCCCTGTTTTAGTGCTGGAAACAGATTTCTTACCTTGATGAATGAGCTCTGCCAGAGCTTATATACTTTGATGCCCTGGCACCCTTTGGAGTAATAATGAGAACTGCTGCTTCCTAATAGGTATTGCTGTTAACTCTAGTGAGAAAAGGGATTTTACAAGATGATTTACTGACTACACAAAATGATTCCAAAACGGATTTGCTGGCTGACAAGTAACAATAATATTACCAGTTGATATTAAACTTACATAAATGGAAAGTTAATATAAAAAGCTGATTTAAAACAAATATTTCTGTACTGACATATCCAAAATGAAAATACCTAAGTCCTATATCTTAATGGCTTGCAGGCTGGAAAATCAACTGCATGTAATATAGGTAGCCAAATACCTGATGGTTGTGATAGCTCATAGATAACCTTGAGAGAATAATTATCTATAGATCTATCCAATTCCTTGCCTTGATTTTACTCATCCCAGCAGTCTCCAAAATTTGTGTTCCTATACCAGTGATAATGGCATTTTTTAATCAGAATACAACATGAAATGCCATGTACTCATCTATTAAATGTCTTGAACTACAGCCCAGCCTTCAGAAATAAAATAAAATCTGATTATATTAAGCATATTGTAAAAAGGATATTATCTCTTTGCTCTATACAGGTGGAAGGAAAATAAGTTTAACTGCCCGCTGCATGATGTGTGGGTGGGTGTATCCTACTAAATTCTGGCAATAGAGTTATGAGGTGGGATATCTCTATCTCTATCTATCTATCTATCTATCTATCATAAATGTGGACCAAAATTCCAAGAGGAAAAACAATTTGTCCTGAATCCACAAAGCTATTAAATTTGGAATTAAAATCTAGGTCAGTCTGACTTTATAACCAATGCTCTTTCCATTATATTAATACAGGTATAAAAACTTTTGATTTATTATTGTGATTATTACTGACTTATTGTGGAAAGAAAACACGTATTTTACGTAAAAGCATATAATAAAAAAAAATGTAAATCTGTTTGCTTACGACTTCTGTGGGATTCACCAGAAAACCAAAAATAAAAACAAAAACAACATCAAGCATCTCCTTTCTGTACCAGGAAAGAATAAAAAAGCTTTTTTTTTTAAATTAGAGTATAATTGCTTTACAATGTTGTGTTAGTTTCTGCTGTACAATGAAGTGAATCAGCTATACGTATGCATATATCCCCTCCCTCTTGGACCTCCCTCCCCCCCCATTCCACCCATCTAGGTCATCACAGAGCACCAAGCTGAGCTCACTGAGCTATACAGCAGGTTCCCACTAGCTATTTTACACAAAGCTTTTAAAGTATATTCTGTGAAGCAAAGTTCTTTGAAGATTTCTGAAAAGGAGAAGGTCTAGTGATTTAGACACTGCGTTCACCACTTCATGGTACCCCTTGTACCTTCTACCCAAAGATGCTGGTTGGTAAAAGACTTAACTCAAAATATGTTAAGATGGAATCACTGGTCACATATATACCCTTCATTTTAGAGATGAGGCATTTGAAGGGAATTATCTGAGCTTACCCAGACAGTTAGAGGGAGAGCTGGGACTCAAAGTTACGCTCCAGATTCCCTTAACAGAGCTCTTTGCACTTTACCAAACTGCTTTTCTGATATTTGACTAGCTTTGGAAATTGCAGATTCTAAAGGCTATGAATCCAAATGCTTGTGCATTTGGCTTTTCCTTTGTATATTTTATAATAGCTCAGTGGCTGTGGAGAAGGTAATCTACTTCTCAGTGTGCATGTTCTTTTACTACCGACAATAATCTACTGAGTTCTGGAGTTCCCGTAATATAAGCAACTCCCTTTGTGACTTTCAATTGCTGTAGGTCTGTAATGGTTCTTGGCACTTTAATAATTAGTCTACAGGGAGCTATAATAGAGTAGGGCAACTGTTTTAATTAACTTAATCCCCAGAACGTGAGCTGACCATTAGACACCAAATCACATTTTAGCTCCAAGAGTATTTGAACTCTGAGGAAATCACACTTGTAACTACAATGGGGAAAACATTATCTTCTGTTATAAAACCATACAGCTGCAGCTGATTTGGCTTCACTGACCTCTGACACTGTGGTAAATGGAAGCCATTATTTCTATTGGAATGAATGTATAATGGAAACAGCTTAAAAGTTGGCATTGAGTAGTATAGAAATGATGTGTGCTGGCCTAATTCATGAGAAGGAAAAGACAAATAGAAGGGAAAGCCATTTTAAAACTTGCAGAGTGAATATTTTCAGCTGAGTAAAGAAATGCATGTTGCAAAGTGATTTAATTTGGCTCAGAAAGAACAATATTACAATAACATGTTTTTATGCTCTAATAACTTACTTTATGTTATTTTTTTAAACTATAGGACTTTCTATTTTAGTCACTCATTTATTCAGACATCTTTATTATACATAAACTGCATATAGGGAAAATGCTAGGTGCAGAGGACATGAAGAAAAGTATTTGCAACCATAATAAAATCACAAGCTAGAGTTTACAAAATATGTTTTCATCTACATAAAGGGATTTTGTTCTCACAACAAACCGAAGAGATTTTTTTCACTGGTTCATGTATTCCTTTCCACATTCCACATACAGCTGAAACATCTATTATTTAGTCAGGGTATTAGGCCCTGGGGCATGGAAAGGAATAAGACACATAAGGTAACCTCCAAGAACTTAAAACAAAGTGGATAGGACAAGCAAGTAAAGGGGCAATTAAACGCTGCGTGATTAAGTTGGATACTAATGTTAATTATAGGGTGCTACAAGATGACATAGGAAGGACACACAGTCTTGAGATTCCAGAAGTTTTCATAGATGACATGAAATTTGGATTAAAAAGCTGAAGATCAGGCTTCCCTGGTGGCGCAGTGGTTGAGAGTCCACCTGCCGATGCAGGGGACACGGGTTCGTGCCCCGGTCCGGGAAGATCCCACATGCCGCAGAGCGGCTGGGCCCGTGAGCCATGGCCGCTGAGCCTGCGTGTCCAGAGCCTGTGCTCTGCAACGGGAGAGGCCACAACGGTGAGAGGCCCGCGTACAGCATAAAAAAAAAAAAAAAAAAAAAGCTGAAGATTGAGAGGCTGTAGTCAGACCTCGAGTTGGGTAAAGTTTTTCCAGGAAAAATTAGTAAATGTACAAGGACACGGATTCAAGAGATATTTTACCTGATTTTTAATCTTAAAGAGACTCTTGATGCCTGAATAGATAGTGTGGAACAATTTTAAAGATACATTGAATTTTTTGAAAATATTACACTGCTTCTCAGATTTGTTGAAAATATACTTACTATGTGCATGCATGATCCTAGGCATTTTCCACATGCAGTATATCATTTTCTTCTCCAAACAAACCTCTGAATTAAGATGATTCTACCTTAACACTTTAAAGCATGCTTTCTATTGACATGAATTACAGAATCATAGAGTCATAAAGAATCAGATATGGGAGAAACCTTTAAGTAACAGAATGCTTGAAGCCTTAATGGATTCTTACTATTTCTGACAAGTCTTCATTTAGTATAAATTAGAATATCTCTATTATACTATTAAGAATATTCATTCCAGTTTTGAGCATCTTCAGCATTTGTTAAAATTTTCTTTGGCTTTCCACCCCTCTTCCCAAACACTACTTCTGAAGTCACTTAAGTAAATCTAACCTCTCTTCAAGAGTAGTTACAGTCATTTCCCTTTATCAGCGGGGGATACTATCCAAGACCCCCAGTGGATGTCTGAAAACATGGATAGTACTGAACCTTATATATACTTTATTTTTCTATACATACATACCTATAATAAAGTCTGATTTATAAACTAGACACAGTAAGAAATTAACAACAATAACATAATAAAATAGAACAATTATAACAATATATTGTAATAAAAGGTATGTGATTGTGGTCTCTTTCAAAGTATCTTATTGTTTCGTACTCACACTTCTTCTTGTGATGGTGTAAGATGATCAAATGCCTACATGATGAGGTGAAATGAGGTGAATGAAGCAGGCATTGTGATGTAGCATTAGGCTACTTCAGTTGGCAGTTTCGCACCTGTGGACTTGATCTGTGATTGGTTGAATGCACAGATGCAGAACCCGCAATTACAAAGGGCTGACTGTACTACACCATTTTATATGAGACTTGAGCATCCACGGGTTTTGTTATCCATGGGAAGTTCTGGAGCCAACCCCCCATGGATACTGATCTTCTGATAACATATTAGAAGGAGGACTGTCTGCATCGGGTGATCCTGGATCATTGAGCCATAATGATGTCAATGATTTGATGTCAGGAGAAGATGATGTTGATGGTTGGGGAATCCCAGTGGGGCAGAAGTAGGACAGTGGGACATTTCATCACAGAACTCAGAATGGCATGCAAATTAAAACTTATAAGTTGTTTACTTCTGGAATGTTCCATTTGCTATTTTTGGACCTCCGTTGACATCAGATAACAGAAACCGTGGAAAGCAAAACCAAGAATGGGGGGGGGGTTACTGGATTTGAATTTCTGAAGCTGTATCTCAGGCTCCTTATAAATCTTACGTTTATTTATTTATTTATTTATTTATTTAATTTTTTTAGACATTTATTGGCATTATACTTCTTAAAGTTTTTTGTCCCCTGAATATTTTAATTAATTTATTTACTTTTGCTGTGTTGGGTCTTCGTTTCTGTGCGAGGGCTTTCTCTAGTTGTGGCAAGTGGGGGCCACTCTTCATCACAGTGCACGGGCCTGTCACTATCGCGGCCTCTCTTGTTGCAGCGCACGGGCTCCAGACACGCAGGCTCAGTAGTTGTGGCTCACGGGCCTAGTTGCTCTGCGGCATGTGGGATCTTCCCGGACCGGGGCCCGAACCCGTGTCCCTGCATTGGCAGGCAGATTCTCAACCACTGCACCACCAGGGAAGCCCATAAATCTTACATTTAAGGTCAGCATATAACCATATAACCACAGGAGCCTTGTTATAGTTAAGCAGTTAGGTTATAAAATTAGGAAGTAGACTAACTTTGCTTTCAAGAGTTGTACTACCAGCAGGTGAGACAAACCTGTAAAATATTGACTCTAATGCTAGGCAGAGTGATGTGCGCGCCAAAAGTAAATGGAACGTGCCACCAGAACTCAAAGCAAAGATCCAAATGTTCTCACCCAGATATTACAGATGTTAGAAAGGAAAAGGTAATTTAGGTGAGCCTTACAGAATGGGAAGGCCAGGCCCAGAGTGAAGTGAATGGAAATCTAGGATAAGAATAGCTATGTGCACAGCCTGTTCAGTGTTTATAATGACATGTTTGTTGCAGGGTGTTTACAGTAATGCAGGAGGGGATAGGATTAGAAAAGGATTATGAGTGTAAAGTCATGAAAAAAAATCGTGAGCTTCCAAACAAAACGGAGAGAGAATGTTCTAATACATAATATCACTTATATGTGGAATCTAAAAAATAATACAAAGGAATCTGTATACAAAACAGAAACAGACTCACAGACATAGAAAACAAAATTATGGTTACCAAAGGTGGAGGAAAGTGACAAATTAGGAGTATGGAGTTAACAGATACAAATTTATACATAAAATAGGTAAGCCACAAGGATTTATTGTATAGCACAGGGAATTATATCCAATATCTTGTAGCCACCTATAATGGAATATAATACACACACACACAAAAAAAAACCAGAATCATGATACTGTACACCTGAAACTAATGCAGTATTGTAAATCAACTATACTTAAAAATTAAAAAAAAAAAAAAAAAAAGAGAGAGATCTACTGCACAGAAGTGAGTAATCAATATACATCCTTCCTCCCTGGAACTTTATAAAGGAGAGAATGACTGTGCTGACCAATTAATCTCTTCTATTTTAATACAATGCTTCTTTACAAGTTTGTTTTCTGAAGTAAGATACGGACTTTGGTTTTTTTAAGGTAACCTCTGCACTATTATCAGTTTATCCTGTTGGAATTTTGGCTTCCTCACAAAATCCCAGAAGTTCTTTATATAGTACCTAGAAGCATAACCCCAAATCTCCCGATGAATGCTCCCAAAGTATTCTTAAAAACAGTTTAATATTAAACTATTAAAATAGCTACTAAAATGGTTAAAGCATTTTTAACATTTTGAAGCAGTCTCTTAAAATTTGGAGCTCTATATTCCCAAATACTGTTATCCAAGACATAGTCATGCTTCCATATATTTTAGTTTCAGCTAGGATAGCATAATGATATAATGTTTCCAGGTGCATCCATAAGAGAGAGAAAGCAATAACCAAAAAACTCTCTCCCCTGGCATCAGTGACCCTCTGGCCAGACACCCCATCTTCCCTTCTATCTTGGTCTGTTTTCAATTTGGGCAATGCTAAGTACAGCAACGTCCATCATTGCAAATCATTGAAATTGTTGGAATAATCTTTGTTTCAAGGACTCACAGGGACCTTTGCATTCTGAATTAGGATTACAGATAATCATTAGACGCATAAAAAAGGCTATATCCAATCAAACTTGTATATATGCTCTACCTGAGCAAACTGTATAAAGATCATTATAATACTAGTTTCCAGCACCATTCCCAGGTAATACATTAAAACTGACCAAACACCCTCTTCCTTTAGGAGACAATGCATAAGGTTCAACTGACTATGTACCCATCAATCTGGTGTCTCCACATTCATTTATTCCAATCACTTAATAAATATGTATTGAATGTCTGTTATGTGTCAAGAATGGTCCTAGGTTCTAAGAATGCATCAGCAATAAAATCAGGCAGTAATCTCTGTTTTGGGGGAGACAAATAGCAACCAATAAATAATAGATAATAAAATATGTTATGTTAAGAGGTTATAATGCTGTGGCAAAATAGATCTGGGAAGAGAATTAAGGAGTCTAGGGCAGAGGGTAAAAATGGTGGATGCTATCAGTCTCACTGAGAAAATGACGTAGGCACGCTTTGAAGGAGGGAAGAGATGGACCAACAAGGGAATCTGAGGGAACATTCAATGCCAAAGCCTGAGGCAGAGAGAGGATTCCAGAAGCCTTATAGTTCTAGCATGTAGTGATCATGGAGGAGAGAAATAAGAGGTGACATTAGGAAGAAAAGAGGGACCAGATTGTGTCCAGCTGTGTAAGGCATTGTAAAGACTTGGGCTGTTACTTTTGGCAAAAAGGTTGGCATCAAAGAGTATGAAACAGATGAATGTCTTACTTTTTAAAAAAACATTTGGGGCTTCCCTGGTGGTGCAGTGGTTGAGAGTCCGCCTGCCGATGCAGGGGACATGGGTTTGTGCCCGGGTCCGGGAAGATCCTACAGGCCGTGGAGCGGCTGGGCCCGTGAACCGTGGCCGCTGAGCCTGCGCGTCCGGAGCCTGTGCCCTGCAACGGGAGAGGCCACAACAGTGAGAGGCCCGCATACCGCAAAAAAAAAAAAAAGAAGCATTTGGCCTCTGTGTTGAGAAGGGCCAGGAAAGGAGAAAGGATACAAACTGGGAGACCAATTAGGAGACTATTGCGATAATCCAGAAAGTGATAGCAATGGGATTAGAGAGAAGTGTTGAGTCTATTGAAGTAGAGACGATGTGATTTCTTAACTGATTGATGTGGTGTATGAGAAAAAGAAAAGAGTCAAGAATGTCTCCAAGGTTTTGACTGAACATCTAGAAGGACAGGATTGATATTAACTGAGTTGAGAAAGTTAGACTGTAGATACAGCAGGTTTTGGAAGTGGACAGGAGCATACTCTAGATACCACTTTCCCAGTTTTCCAGAGCCTCTGCACAATCATTCCCATGTCAACCTGTAATGTCTGAACCCTATTCCTGCAAAGGTCCTGATTAGATCATTCGAAAAATCTAAATTTGAGAGCTCCACCGAACTAACAAGAAAATGCATCTTGAAAATTCCTATTGCCTCAGGTTGAATGATACCTTCATACTGTCCACAGATCTCTATTCAAATGAGCAACGTAAAAACTAAATATCTTAGACCAACTATCAAGTGAGAACTGTGCTAAAATAAGCTGGGCGGTTTGGAAAGTCAGAATCTCAAAACGACATCTAAACCATACTATGTGTGTAGCTTCCTACCTTGACCCTGAACCAATCCAGGAGTGCCAACTTACCCCTTAGGTTCAGTAGGTAAGATGCCATAGCATCTTAGGACCCGTGATAAGTTTGAAGGTGCACAAGAATGCTTTAATTTATTGTAAAATCAGAAAAATAAATATCACCAGCCTGGATTACATTCACCTTTATATGAAAACAATCATAAAATGCAATTTTATTGTTTAGTTGAAGAAACGACCCACAAACACAAAAATGACTAAGACCCAGGAAAGTCGTATTGTGACCCAGAGGTCCAGATCGAATTATGATTCTATTCCATACTTACAGTCACCTGGTATTATTGAGTTTATTCTTTTGCAGCAGAACACCCAACTCTATATCATCAGAGATCTGAAACTCCGTTTATCAAACTATTCCTTCAGACAGATATTTGTTTATAAAGATGATACACTTGGTTTCTGAATATTGTCTATAAACTCTTGATTGCAGTACACTGTTTCTTTGGAATTAAACATTAGGGAAGTACAGAGAAACATAATAATATTTTTTCTTTCAAAAGCCGATGTGTTTCTCCTTTTTAAAGAAATTCTTTTTTGATATTCTCTTTTAAGAGTTGAATATTGGAAATATGATTCAATAATCAAGGGAAATAATTACATAAAAGTGCTGGACTAGGACAATCTAAAACAGCAGATAAATGTAATCCCATATTGTCAAAGCTATATTTTACTTACTTTTAGGAGTCTGAAAAGGATTGATGGACAATAGCACAAATGAAAAGCAAAATGAAACAGCAGTGGCAAATCTGTTTCTTTCTGCAAAGTGAGCCCAAAAAGATTTTTGATTGATTAAGAAAAGGCTGGCCACTCTACAGTCACAGCTGGAATACTTAACTAAAAACAATAATAAAACTGGGCAACTCTTCTGATTCACTGAGAACTATCTTTTGTATGTAAAGTTTTGGTTTTGTTTTGTTTGTCTGCTTGTTAGTGCATGGAAGGCAACGTGGAGATTTAAGGCATGAGGCCATTTGATGAACTTTCTAGAGATACTTGCAATGGACTGTCCAGTGATTAAAATGTCCTTGAATGCTCATTCTAGGCACCTAAGAAGGCCTGGAACTTGGGCTAAGGTTCTGGGAGTTGGGGTAAGAAGGTAAGAGTATACTGGCATTGCTGTGTGGCAGTGGAGCATGCTTGAGATATTTATGAAATACCAGGGCTCAGAACCAAGAAGAGGGACCAGAATGAGAGTCGTTGTAAGGTCCAAAATTAGTGAGCAAGAGATCGATGCTTTAAATACAAAATTGCTGCCTGAACTGATAGAATCGAGGACAAAAAATGTCCCTCAGAGCCATGCATTTACCTACAATCTTTCTTTCTACTCCTTCCTCCTTTTTTCTCCCTCTTTTCCACTGTGAGAGGCAATTTAACCTGATGAATAAGAAAGTTGACTGAATAGTTTTAAACCTAAGTTCTGACTCTTCCTGGCCTTGTACTGTTACCTAACCAGTATGAACTTTCCACTATAGCCCATTCCTTAAATAGGCATAAGAAGTAAACACCTCATACATTTGTTTTGAAGTTTAAATTTGATCATTTATAATCAGCACAGAACTTGACATAGTACAAATGCTAAGCAAATATTAATTATTTTATTACTTTTATGTCCTTTGACAAGAAAATGCCAGACAGAGTTTGCAAACAAGATATTACGAAATTTAAAGTTTACTTTCACATGGGAGTTAATCTTTGTGTCTTTACCTCTCTTAATTTCCCATTCAACTCTTTTGAACCTACTAGTATTTATTGGAAATAATCTTTAAATTCTAATGACTCCAATTTTCTTAGTTACTCTCCAGGAAACAATGTATAATTTTTGCCGATATTCACTCGGTCTCTCTTTCTGTCATCCACTTTAATAGATTTAAAATCCTTTAACAATCAGGTAGTTTGTTTTCCCATAAACCATCATTATAATAAATATCCCCAAATGGCTGAATTGGCATTTCTTTCATTAAAAAAATAGTATTTGAAGATGAATACCAAGTAGACTAATAACCACATGACACAATGTGGTTAAATTTAATAATCTATCTTTAAAAAAAAATCACTCTGAAATTACTGTAGTACTGCTGTGGTACATCTATTCTTCTTATAATTCAATTCTAATGCTTCTATTCATTGAAAACTTTAGAACTAAAATTTTTGATGAAAATAGGATAAAATGCTCTGCCTCATTGTTTAATAGCACATAAAAGGAAGATGAGATATGTATAGCTGATTCACTTTGTTATAAAGCAGAAAGTAACACACTATTGTAAAGCAGTTATACTCCAATAAAGATGTGAAAAAAAAATAGAAGATGAATTGAGAAAAAAATGCAATCTGTCTTTCAAATATGAGCTGCAAGACAGAAAATGATGCTGGGCCATAGAAGTTCCTAGACACTATTTCTTTTTCTTTAGCCAACACTTGGCATTTTAGTTCTATGTCTGTGACTGGACTTTAAGACTACTTTATTCATCTCAGTATTCTTTCTTGCACATTCGCCTCACTTTTTTCTCGCAGTTCCTGGCACTAATGTGCCCTTAGGAAATGTCTTGAATGTATGAATTATTGTGATTCATTTGAGCTTATTTAGGGAGTAAAAATTATGTGTAGGCCCTATGTTAAGAGTTGGGCATAAGACAAAGAACAAAACAGATCAAATCCCTGTCCTCAGTGTGCTTATATTGTCATAATGATACAGTCATAGAATTTGTGACAGTAAGTAGCATCCTGCCAGCAGGGGTATGCCCAGGCCTGAGTGTAAGGAGAGTCTGTCATGAAGCTCTGAGATTCTGGGACCCATGAAGGTTTTCTCTGGAATGGGCAAAATACACTCTTATTATGCTGTTTCCCTTTCACATATGGAGTTTTTTGGGAGGAAAAACACAACTGTCAAATAATTCAATTTCTATCTCCAAGGGAAAAGGTTCAAATTGCAAAGCTTCTGCCCAGCTGGTGCAGATGAAGGAGTGACTCCTTATATTGGGGGTGGGGAGTGTTGATGGCTTCAAGGTTTTGAAAAAAGTATTACAAATAAAGACTAAAATTAAAATTTCCAGTGCACAGGCTGAAAATGAATATGGAAAAGGAGAAGGATAAAGAATGGAACTAAAACTACTCTGTGGGGTAATGTGAAAGACATACTCTATTTGTGGTCCATAGGAATGTCTGTGGATTACATGATCTTTGAAAAAATAGTTCTTTATATGGTTTCACAAGGTATTTGTAGTATATACGTAAATGCAAGTGTGTGTGCTTTGCTCAATAATTAAAAGTTGCCAGAAGAAAGTTTTTTAAAAGGCACATACTTTCACCTCACACTGGCTGCAGTACTTCTAGTGGGATTGGACCCTGTGTTAGTATTCTGCAGAGACAGAACAGATAGGATATGAATATCTCTATCTCTGTCTCTATCTCTATCATCTCTATCCCTCTATCTCTCTGAAAGAGAGAAAAACAGAGAGACAGAGTAGACAGATAGGTAGAGACAGAAAGAGAAGAGAGACAGGAGAGAGAGAGAGAAATTTATTATAAGGAATTGATTGGCTCATATGATTATGGAGGCTAAGAAGTCCCTAAATCTGTAGTTCTGGTCTGAGTCCAAAGACTTGAGAAGACAGAGAAGCCAATGGTTTAAGGTCCAGTCCAAGTCCAAAGATAATACAAGGCCACTGTCCCAGCTCGAAGAGAGTCAGGCAAAGAAAGTAATTTCCCTTACTTTGCTTTTTGGTTTTATTCGGGCCTTCAGTGGATTAGATGAAGCCTGCCCACACTGGAAGGGCAATCTGCTTTACTCAGTCTACAAATTTAGATGGTAATTTCCTCTATAGACACCCTCACAGACCCAGAATAATGTTTTGCCAAATATCTGGTGCTCTGTGGCCCAGTCAAGTTGACACATAAGATTAAACATCAGAGACCCACTCCTGGACTACTCTGATAAAGCCCTATGGGATGTTGAGAATAATCCCTCAGAGACCAAACAGTGTACTCTGTGGATTATTATGTGCCATTGTCTGGGTGAAGTGAGTGGTGGGGATCCTAGAGGGATACCATGTTCTATGTGTAGACGTTGAGATGCTCCAAAGAGGGGAGGGATTCGCAATATCAAAAATTAAAGAAGGGGTTTCTCTCTCTCTCTCTCTCTCTCTCTCTCTCTCTCTCTCTCTCTCTCATTCTGCCACTCATGCACACTAGTCATGTATTAGTGGAATAGTAGAAAATTTTGAGACTGAGACATAAGTATGTGAGGCCTTTTTGTGTCACCTCTCTGCTAAGGACAGTAATCACAGCCATATTTCATCAGAGGAAGATCCATGTTCCTGGAGAGGGTCTGGAACAGGGTACAGGAAGCAAAACAGAGGTAAAAGTGAGACTTGGGCAAGGATGCTTGTAACTCTATGAACTATCTCTGGAGCAGATAAAATACAAATCTTTCCCACCTAAATATTAAAATGAGAACATAACCTATAATAGATATGTATGGGCACGTTGGTGTTAGAAAAGATAGACATCTGAACTCATTTGAAAAGTCCATTGGCTTGTTCTGAAAGATAATCAGTACTTGGTTCCTTACCAAAACTTCTCTGACATCAAGCAAATGCACAGCTCATGTTTATCTAGATAAAAGCTGAATCTATGCCTGTAGGTTTAATATTACCTGTCAGTGAAGGTCCTCTTAAAATAGATATAAAAATAATGAACTATGTCTTGCTTCTTTTTTTTTTAAATTTATTTATTTATGGCTGTGTTGGGTCTTCACTGCTGTGCACGGGCTTTCTTTAGTTGTGGTGAGCATGGGCTACTCTTTGTTGCAGTGAACGGGCTTCTCATTGTCATGGCTTCTCTTGCTGCAGAGCATGGGCTCTACGTGCTCAGGCTTCAGTAGCTGTGGCATGTGGGCTCAGTAGTTATGGCTTGTGGGCTCTAGAGTTCAGGCTCAGTAGTTGTGGCGCACGGGCTTAGTTGCTCCGTGGCATGTGGGATCTTCCCAGGCCAGGGCTTGAACCCGTGTCCCCTGCATTAGCAGGCAGATTCTTAACCACTGTGCCACCAGGGAAGCCCTGTCTTGCTTCTTTTAAAAAACCTAAATTATTACTGTGTCTTTTGCCTTCTGTGAAGCCCACCACTTAGCACAGTGCCTGGACCACTGCATGCATCTCCATTGAAGAAATGCACAAAGATGCCGGGCCAGAGTCTTTGATGTTTTACACCTGCTCAAGGAACTTGCTTTTTTGAAAGAATTCTATTATCAGTGCTTTTGCAAAGAAAAATGAAACTGTTGGGTCAGGAATTGTTTATCTAATCTATCTTTCATGATTATCTGGATATTTTAAAGGAAAATAGGCCTGAAGGAAGAAGTAAAGAGTATTTTCCTCTGAGAACAAGGCATACTTCGTTCAAAATATACTTGGCTTTTAGCCAGGCTTTCCAGACTTTCACTTATCTTTACTTAAATTCAAGTGTGTGACTGAAGAAAAAGGTCACTTTAGGGCTTCCCTGGTGGCGCAGTGGCTGAGAGTCCGCCTGCTGATGCAGGGGACACGGGTTCGTGCCCCGGTCTGGGAAGATCCCACATGCCGCGGAGCGGCTGGGCCCGTGAGCCATGGCCGCTGAGCCTGCGCGTCTGGAGCCTGTGCTCCGCAACGGGAGAGAGGCCACAACAGTGAGAGGCCCGCGTACTGGAAAAAAAAAAAAAGGTCACTTTATTTACCAAAGCCAAAATGTCAACAAATAAGCATTCTCTCTCCTGCTTTCCTCAAATCAGCATGCATGGAAGAGAACATAATGCTTTAAGGCCTTCACCACAGAGATATTGAATGGAAGCTTTAATCCATACAAAATATGTTAATTCCTGGTCTATTTAGCCCATGGGAACAGAAAGGATAATGTGTCAGGAATCAAAATCTTGCGTCCTAAATAATCCTTTCATAAGTCTTACAGAGCAGGAATCCCTAGGAATAATTGAAGTGATCCTGGAAGATCTGGCCCGAGAAGTAGGACACGAGTTCTGAGGGCAGCAGTGCTATTAAGTGTACGCATAACTGTAGACAAACTGCTTTGACCCTCTGGCCCTCACATTTAACCACCTACCTGAAAATTGGTGATAGAAACTTGTCTTAAGACTGATTGCTGTAAAATGGAGCTGGATACTGGAAATGGTGGGAATTCAATAACTTACAAAAGCTAAAAAATATCATATGCAATTGAATTTTGATGGTAATGATCGTGATGATGTGATTATACTAACTGCGAGTGTGGACACTTTTTTTTATTGGAATATAGTTGATTTACAATGTTGTGTTAGTTTCAGGTGTACAGCAAAGCGAATCAGTTATACATATACACATATCCAGTCCTTTTTAGATTCTTGTCCCATATAGGCCATTACAGAGTATTGAGTAGAGCTCCCTGTACTGTACAGTAGGTCGTTACTAGCTACCTATTTTATATATAGTAGTGAGTGTGGACACTTTTGATGAAGCTTCTGTGTGGTTGCTGATGTGTGCACAGTGGGACACGTCCATGAATTCTGCCATTCTGGAACCCCTTTTTTTTTTTCTGGAACCACTTTTTTGAACCCCTATTATGTGCCAGGCACTGTGATGTGGGCTGTACAATGTAGTAGTAATAAACTGTTACAACTGTTATAGAGAGAATCTATGTTTGAACTTGGGAAACCAATGGGAAATAATATTAGAATGTAAGCAGTATTGTGATATAAAGCACAGGGGGTTGGGGACTGCCTAGGAGATGCCCTGAACCCAGGCATCCAGGAGGAAGACAACCAGCAGAAGGGATTGACTGTTGCAGGATGGTTGCCTGTGTTGTTAGAAGCTGAGATTCAATTCTTAGAGAAAGACTGATAAGTAAAATTTCAAGTGTAACTTCCATTTTTCTGGCTTTTATGGGAGGTAATAACTAAATTTCTCTTTATTACCAAAAGTGTGTAATTTATTTAATATTAAGCATCTACGATAAGTAGGAATTTGGAGATCAGCTGCTATTTATTAACTGGGCACTGTTTTATGCTTAAATATGCTCTTTCATTTAATCTTAAAAGCCAAAGTGTGTGCTAAGCTTTATAGGTGCAACCAAAAAATTGGAAAAACAATTGAGATTCATGAGGATTAGGTACTTTGCCCAAAGACACTCGAGTCATAGTTGTTGGAACTGTGATATAAATCTAAGTGTGTCTTCCTCTGACATTTATACTCTCTTCCCCACCTCATTGCTAAATGATAGTAGTAGAAAGCTTGTTCACATCAATGTAACTTGTTTTCTTATGGAATTCAAAATCTTAATCTTAAGTGACAAAGATTTGCATTAGAATGTTAATAATCATCTCCAATTAAATAAAAAGGAGTGGTATTCTTATGATACTTCAGTTGTTTAAATTTCACATCCATAGTTCACTTAAAACAATCTCTCAGAGATAGATGTTTAGAGCCTTCACTTTAAGTGGACTCTGTTGCCACATAATCCTTGGTCCAAGTCATAAACAGAGTTGGTAAAACTTCTTATAGAAATAGAAATGGCTTATTTAAGCTTTTAAGAGCTTTCAGAGACAGTGAAGAGTCTTTGGATTCCTGCCTAGTTAAATATGTTTTTATAAGCACCCTAGAAGTTTCTATAGTATTTTTTCAGTCTCGAGGAATATAATTGAAAGGATCAATTCATTTTTTAGTATAGTATGTGTCTTAACTCATGAAGAGTCCAAATAAAATGACCTCAGTTTTCTTGCCTGCAGAGGGAAAGAAATTTGCTCCATAGCGGGAACTCTAATCCAAGTTTTGTCAAATTGTTGACAAAACAGATTTTCTTGTTATCCATTGTGTGTAAAGTCTGGCCTTACTTCTCTAATAACTCCCTTATTTGTTTGTAGTCATAATTGATTTTGCTTTTAATTCAGTAATTCATTCAACTGTTCTGTGTACTGGGAATACACTAGTAAAAACAAAACGTACGGGTTCCTGTTCTCTTGGATCATACTTTCTGGTGGGGCGGGGGCAGTTTTAGGGAGAAATTATAAGCAATAAATAAGTTAACTTCAGATATGTTTTATGAAACTGATAATCAATTTTCTTCAGTAGGATAGTTCAAATCCATCACCATATATTCTGAAAGAATACATTTTCTTTTCTACATATCAACAACTTAATGTATTTTTAAAATATTGTACATGTTCAGTGACTGTGTTTATCTGATTAGCCCTTACTAGGACTTTTGTCCTGTAAGAGAACAGGGTCCTCAAGAAATGAAGCACACAGTGACTGTTTTATAGGGTATAAAAGGTACAAAACATCAATTGAAATGCTAGAGTCCATGGAATGGTGCTGGGAGGGAACAGCTTGCTCTAGCCATATGGGTGGGCACTGTGACAGGGCTCTTGTCTTAGAGCATCATTGGTTAATTGCACTTTACAAAAATGGTCACAGCAAAATATCTAGTGTTACATAGTCTTTCAGAACTTCGATACTCTTCCCATCAAAAGGTGAATTCTGAATGTTGTCCCCTCAAAAAGCAATCATATATAGTGACATGCATCGTGTGGTAGAAGTGACACTTCATGGATTCCATGGCTAACAAAAAGTGATGCAGCTTCTAGCTGGTTCTCCTTCTCTTTTGGGATCTGACCTTGAGATCTGTGAGCTGACATATAGGTGCACATCTATCATGAAGTTTACATATTAAAGAAGCCACATGGCATTAGAAAGAGATGTCCAAGTAGCCCCTCAAATTTCATTACCTGATCATTTGAGTCTTAGTGTCAACCACTAGAAATATAAGTGAACAAACCAGCCTCAGCCTTCTAGTTGAGCTGGCTCATGCCATGTGGAACAGAGATGAGCTATCCCCACAGAGTTTTGCCCAAATTATAGATTAGTAAGCAAAATAAATGCCATTGTTTCAGACTACTCAGATTTGTGGCAGTTAGTTACACAGCACTGCAACTGAAACACTTATATACGTACAAATCAAGAGATAGCACCATGTGACATGTTACAGAAACTTAATATGTCCTACATAACTGAATGGGACAGTTAGAGATTTGCCTTGACTATTGAATGTGCTTGTTCTTAGACACACAAAAAATGCACCCCAAACAGATTTTTAGAACACTTTTTTGTTCCTCTGAGTAACTGTCTTTTGAAATAGAAAAATCAGAAGTAGGAAATGCATTTTTCCTTTGCAGTCATTGTCTTTGTGTCATTTTTCTCGGCAAAATTCAAGCAAAATACTAACTGGTATTTTTAAAACATTTGTGCTCTATACATCATAAACTGATTAAAAATATTGGGTTGGCCAAAATGTTCGTTTGGGTTTTTCCGTTAACATTTTACAGAAAATCCCAAATGAACTTTTTGGCCAATCCAATAAAAAAGATAGTGAATATGGAAAATTGAAGTATTTGGCTCTAATTTTTTTGCCCTGCTTTAATCCATATCCTTTGTCATATAACTTTCCAGTGTCAAACCATTATGGACAAGATCTACCTCACCTCTTGAATCTGAACTTGGTTTTGTGACTCATGACCAGTGGATGTGAGTAGACTTGAAGTCATGAAGAGGCTTAAAAACACACTTATATAATTTGCTTATGCATTTGTGTTTCTACCATTTCCATTAAAACATGACTGACGTTACATGTAGGAGGTTGGAGATACGTGTAGAAGAGCTGAAAATGCCAATAGCACAGTCACCCAAGGAAGGACAGTTTAAATCAATTGACAGCTAGCCAACCCAGGCATGGAACTGAACTGGGCAGAGATTGAAAGTGACACCCAATCAAGGTCAATATATATCTCTTGCTCTCAGACTCATGAGGTTATTAAAAACATTGTTGAATCCTGCTGAGTTTCAGCATGGTTGTGATATGCATCACTGACACAATTAATATAGTATGTATTAAATTTCAACAAATAGCTTTAACATTACCATGGAGAAGAAAGTTATGCATGTGTAAGAATGGAAGTTTTACTTGAGCAATAATTAAACAATGCCTTTTTTGGTGTCTATATTTGTATTTCAAATACCTCAAGACATCTTGTAGTGTCATAAGTAGTACAATGGTGTTAGAGAAAGAATAATTCACTCAGGATTGCAATGTGCAGAAGATTACAGAAAAACATGAAACTGAATAGGATATAAAGTAATGGGAGCAACCACTAAAAAAATTTAAAGGAATGTATAACTGATATGCTAAGCAAGGAGAGAAAATGGAATCATACAAAATGATCAGTTAAAACCAAAAAATGCAGAAAAGAGAGGAAGACAAAAATAGGAACAAAGAACAGGGCAACAAATAGAAAACAGTAACAAATATGGTAGATATCTAACTATATTAATAATCACTTTGACTGTCAATGATCTAATGAAAAAACACTTCATCAGAATAAATACAAAAATACTATGTAATTATATGTTGTCTGCAAGGAACTCACTTTAAATATACAGATACCTAGAAACCAAATGGATGTTGAAAAATATACCATGATAATACTAAGCAAATAAAACAGGAGAAGCTTTATTAATTTGAGGCAGAGAAGACATTAAGAAGATTTATTAGGAATAAAGACGGGCTTTACATAATGATGAAGGGATCACTTTTCTAGGAACACATAACAGTCCTTAACATGTATGTGCCTGGCAGTAGAGCATCAAACGACATGAGGCAAAAACTGATAGAATCACAGGAAGAAATAGATGAATTCACTCTCATGGTTGAAGATTTCAACACCTCTCTATCAGAAATGGACAGATTCAGAAAGCCCAAAATCAGTAAAGGCAGAGTCAAATTCAACAACAACTTCAATGGACTGGATATAATGGATATCTATAGACAATTTCATCCAACAACAGAAGAATAAACATTATTTTCAAGCTCACATGAGATATTCACCAGGATAGACCACAATCTGGGCCTAAAACATAACAAATTTAAAAGAATAGAAATCAAATAATGTCTGCTGTCAGATCACAATGGGATTTAACTAGAAACAAATAACAGAGAATTAACTGGAAAAACTGGAAACTCCCAAAATACATGGAGATTAAATGATATGTGTCTACATAACTCATGGGTCAAAGAAGAAATATCAAGAGAAATTTAAATTATTTTCAAATAAATTAAAATAAAAACACATCTTATCAAAATTTGTGTGATGCAGCAAAGACAGTACTTAGTGGGATATTTATGCTGTTGAACGCATACATAAGAAGAAAGAACTAAAATCAATCAACTTAGTAAAGTAGAAAAAGAAGAGCAAATTATATCCAAAGTAAGAGAAGAAAATAAATAAGAGTTAGAGCAGAAAGCAATTAAATTGAGCACAGCAAATCAGTAGAGAAAATCACCACCACCAAAAGCTGTTTCTTTGGAGAGGTCAATAAAATTGACACGTCTCTAGCCAGTCTAAGACAAAAAGAAAGAGGACACAAATTGCTTATACCTGAAATGAAAGAGGGGACATCATCACAGATCCCATGGACACTAAAATGATGATAAAGGAATATTATAAACAACTCTATGCCCATGAATTTGATAACCTAGGTGAAATGGGCCAACTCCTTGAAAGATCCAAGATGTCAAAACTCACACAAGAAGAAACAGACATCTGAATAGGCCTATAGCTATTAAATAAATTTAATTCGGATAGCTCTGGGGGCAAGAAGAATGACATTAAATGAGATATGAGATGTTACCACAAGCATGGGCATTACAGAGACTGAGATTCCATGTTTTTTTTAATAAATTTTTTTTCTTTTAGAACAGCTTGAGGTTCACAGGCATATTGAGTGGAAGATATGAAGTGTTCCACCTTTACACATGCACAATCCCCATTATCAACATCCTGCACTAGAGTGGTACATTTGGTACAATTGATGAACCTACAATGAAACATCATTATCATACAAAATCCATAGTTTACATCAGGTTTCACTCTATGCTGTTGTGTACTTTATGGGTTTGGACAAATGTATAATGAAATGTATTCCCCATCATAAAATCATAGAGTATTTTGACTGTCCTAAAAATCCTCTGTGTTCCACCTATTCATCCCTCCCTTCCCCTTAACCCCTGGCAATCATGTGATCTTTTTACTGTTTCTATAGTTTTGCCTTTTCCAGAAGGTCATATAGTTGGAATCATACAGTATGTAACCATTCAGATTGGCTTCTTTCACTTAGTAATATGCATTTAAAATTCCTCCATGTCTTTTTAAGGCCAGATTGCTTATTGCTTTTATTGATAAATCTGAAAAACATTTCATCTTATGGATTCACCACAGTGTATTCATCCATTTTTTTTAGATGAAGAACATCTAATTGCATCCATGTTTTGGTAACTATGAATAAGGTTGCTATAAAACATACAGGTGCAGGTTTTTGTGTGGACATAATCTTTAGTTCATTTCATGAAATACCAAGGACTGCTATTGCTGGATTATATGATAAGAGTATGTGTAGTTTCATAAAAAACTAACAAATTGTGTTCCAAAGTGGCTGTACCATTTTGCATTTGGGCAGGAACCAGCAATAAATGAGAATTTCTATTGCTCTATATCCTCAACAGCATTTGTTGTTCTCATTGTTTTGTGTTTTGCCCACTCCAGTAGATACATAGGAGTTTCTCATTGTTTTTTAATTTGCAATTCTCTAATGACATATGATATTGAGCATCTTTTCATATGCCTATTTACCAAAGCTATGTCTTCTTTGGGAGGTGTCCATTCAGGTCTTTGTCTATTTTTTAATGAGGCTGTTAGTTTTTTTCATTGGTGAGCTTTAAGAGTTCTTTGTATATTTTGGAAAAACAGCTCCTTATCAGATATATATGCACCAATGTTTTTTTGCCTGTCTGTGGCTTGTCTTCTCATTCTCTTGACATTGTCTTTCTCAGAGCAGAAGCTTTTCATTTTAATGAAGTCCAGCTTATCAATTATTTCTTTCATAAATTGTGCCCTTGGTGTTGTGACCCCATATTTTTTAGCAGAGGTTTCTCAGCTCAGAATTAAGAGGAAAGCTGAGACACTATGGTTTAAATTCTTGTCATAAAGTAACTTTTTATGTGGGAAAATGAGAACTAAAGAGGTTTCAAAAGAAATAAGAATTATAAATATTTATTTAGTATGTTTAAAGTTTCTGGAAAACAACTAAGACCTTTACATTTGATATTTGATTTAATCCTCACCACAACTATATATACATGGCTCTATAACATAAAAATCATTTTACAAATTAGGAATGTAAAACTAAGAGAGATTAATTGTATTCCCAAGGTCAGGTAGCTGGCTACTGTTAGAACCAGGATTCAAACACAGAAAGATCCAGGATTCCAACCAGTCAGGATTCTGTAACACCATCATATTTATTCACTTCACTACCTCAAGAATGTTTTTAGAGAACAATGTGCAAGTGTTCAGGCTCACAAGATGTGGATATGGTTATAAATGCAAGAAACGGTTCCAGTAGTTTGAGGAAATGAAGCAAAAGTCTTTAGTTTCTTTAGAGCCCGAGTTCCTTGGCGCCTCCCTCCTCTCATACCTTCTTATCATTTCATTATTAACAGCCTTGGATAATCATTAATTATGCACCATCAGTTATGCTTGTATTATCGTTTCAAATAGATACAATATCTGATTGATTTGACTAAAATAACCCCCTTGTTTAATTGTCAATTTGCATAAATTCACATGCAATGAGGTGTTGCACAGTGATTCTTTAGGTGCTGAAAACAGCAGCAACAACCTGAACAATGGGAGGCTCAGGCTCACAAATTATTGCCATATTCATCTGGAAAGGAATTCTATTAAAACTGACTTTCTTTTGCCTGGAATTGTGATGAGGACTTTGCGAATTTATGCTACCATCGACTTTATGGGGAGACACTACCGGGGAACACGTACCCATGACCACTGGCAAGACATCTGTCCTCCAAGTAATTAAAATCACTCCTGTGTTGGTCCAGTGCTTTGATGGCAGGGCAATGGGTTTCATGCTGGTGCTCTCATTACAGAGCTGGCTGTCTGAATGTGACCTCCAAGTCCAGGGAGTTGAATGAGTCACTTCCCCCACTGACTGGGAGTGAAGTTTCCGTTGAAGGTGAGTGAGGTGAACCAACATATTTACTCTAAGTCTGTTTTTCTTTGCTTCTTTGATAATAACATTTTCAAGTGCCTACTATGTGCTAGGCATGAATTAGGAGTCATACACAATTTTATTCACATTGAATACTCACAGCAATCTTAAGAAGTTTATGATAATATCATATTTTCATTGGTACAAATTTGACAAGTAGCAAAGCTGCAATAGATCCTAAGTCTAATGGACTCAAATCTCTGCTATATTATCTCTCAGTACCTATGTGTAACAATTTAACCCGAACCTAGGAGAACCTAGAGATACTGTTATTCATATATGGGACATATATATATATTTTAAAGCATATTAAGATAATTTCTTCTATTTTCTAGTGGGGCTGCATTATTTAAGCCACTATTGGTCCTGAGATGGTTTTAAACAAAGCGTGGTTACACAATATATTTTCTGGAATTTTTTTTTTTTTTTTTTTGGCGGTACGCGGGCCTCTCACTGTTGTGGCCTCTCCCGCCGCAGAGCACAGGCTCCAGACGCGCAGGCCCAGCGGCCATGGCCCACGGGCCCAGCCGCTCCGCGGTACGCGGGATCCCCCCGGACCGGGGCACGAACCCGCGTCCCCTGCATTGGCAGGCAGACTCCCAACCACCACGCCACTAGGGAAGCCCTATTTTCTGGAATTGTTGTTGTTGTTATACTTTAATACCATTCGATATTTTTATGGTTCTACAATTTTCAAAGAACATTAAAGCTAAGGTGAATAACATAATTTCTATGACATTTTTGGAATTTAAGTAGTATTTTAATCCCCATTTTACAGATGTGAAAATTCAGACATTTACTTGCCCATAATTGTAAAACTCTTAAATAAAGGACTTAAATAAAAGACCTCTAATCTCAAGTCTATCCTTTTTCCTCTGCACGTTCATGCCTTTATTATTTGTTTGTTTGTTTGTTTATTCCTCTTTCCCTCTTTCATTTCAGGTGATCAGTGTACTCATGATTGCTCCTGAGTCCCCAGAATATTTACGCAGGAATACTTGAGCACCTACAGAAGGTAGTGAGTGTCACAAATTAAGACACTTTTTAGTGAAGTACCTTATCCTATTAGAACATACTGTTGCTGAGTCCCACACTCTCAAGATCCAGAAAATGTATTTTGTATGTTATTTTTCTGTCTTCTCTACCCCAGAGCTCATGGGCCATCACAAGCTTTGAACACTGTGAAAACTCTGTCATCTAGTCTCATCTACCAACTGCTATCTGGACAAGTGTCTTTTTCCGGACATTTTCACTTTATGTCAGACTAACTTCCCAACTTAACCAAAGTACTATGTAGGCAACTGCCACAGTAACTTAAAAGTTAACAAAAGTTCACTAAATTTAGGTTCTCAATAAGTTTGAGAAATAACAGTATGCATTAAAAAAGAACAAGAAGTAGTAGCAAAACAAAATAAATGAATATGTATCAAGAACTGATGGATATAAAAAGTAACCAGCAGGAAATTTGGGAAAGGAAACATATACAATCATTAAAATAAAAAGTACACTCAATAGCTGGCATCACAACTAGCTTAAGCCTAAGCACGGAGTATATTTGTAAACTCAAAAAATACTAAAGCAATTATTAATAAAGAAAAAGCTATAAAAAAAAGAAAGATCAAAAAATGAAGAAGAAATTAGCAAACAATACGAAGAGGAACCAAACAACAGAAGCTCTAAGGTGGAACTTTAAACTTTCTTTGATGCTATTAGTTGGGGAATAGATGTAATCAATCCTCTATGCTGATGAGAGAAAAAGAAAATAATAGACAGTGAATCTTATTAAAAAGCAAAAATTTGGAGTCAATCAGAGCCTCCTTTTTTTAGTAGGGGCTTCTCTTGTCTTTTGGGCACAGAGACAAGTCAGTGTGCTACTTCAATGTTTTATAAACTTTATTTGCTTATTAAAACATCTTTACTCAGAACTGCTAATTTCAAACACAAGGCTAAATCAAACCCCAGAATTTTCCCCATTCTTGATGATGCCATAGTGGTTCCAGAAATAAACATCCTCTTCTTTGCTGGTTTTTGGAGGGGTATCTATCATATAGCAATATGAAAATGAGGCTCTGGTTGATGAGATTTTTCTAATACAAACAAAATGCAAGTGATGCAAGTTAAATAACAAACCCTCACTAGCTCAGGTGTCTGCTTTGGGGAATGAAATACTTTCCTTTGCTTAGGATACATGCTCATATACAATGTGAGACAACTCTACCCTTGCTAATATAGGGTTTCATCAACTGTGAAGTAATGTTTCTTACATACTGGCTAATATTTGCATTTTAATGAAGATTATACCATTTTTAAAATTTGGGATGTGAAAGTAACCCCATTTTAAAACACCAGATTTCTTTCTCACTTATGTCTTTATTTTTTTTGGAAATTACATAATTTTAAAATCTCAAGTATTTAAGTTGCTATTATAAAATCTCCACATGAAGCTGGTTTTAGTGTCAAAAGTAGCCACACCCTGCTATATTCTAGCTGATTTTACTTCTTGGTTATGATTATTTAAATATAGTAGAATGAGAGATGAATGGGAGATTAGTTATATATCACCTTCAAAAATATTTGAACAGTAATGTGTTTTAAATATTTAATAAATATGAATTAACACTACACATTCTAGAATATATAATTGCACATAAAACCCTTGTTCTTCTTATTTTAAATGCATTCAGGGGAAAGCTGTTAAATAAAAAAAATGATATTCCCAGGGTGAAAATCATAGAATTGTATGATTCTTATGCCTCTACTTATTATGCAGTCTTAATACGTAGCGGGCTTTTATAAGCATGAAATGTTATTGTTATTCATTCCAACCAATTGGACTTAAAGTACTGTCAGTTTTCAAAAGTACAGTGCTAAGTTTGCACCAGTTCCGAAATAGCTCATGCTTTTGTTAAAATACATTTGGCTTTTCTTACTGCAAGAAGTAATTGAATTTTGAAATAAATATTGCAGTTTGCTCAGTAAGGTTACAATGACATAAACATTCATTAATATAGAGTACATTAAGTATCATGTATTGTCTCAGAAGCAATAAATGCCACCAGATTTCTGCTTCATTATATGTAAGATATGGTAACTGGAGAGATACTATCATTAGGTCAAATATCTTTGATCCCTACTATAGAAATTGCTAATATTTTAGAAATTAGTTGAAGTTAAAGACTTACCTGTCCCCTGATTTAGATAATGCTAGTCAGGGCAATGTCATTTTGTACGATATTGAGTTTCATTGTGAAAGTATACTCATCATTTGAGGCCCAGACTGAATCACATCTCTGCTAGAGGCATTTATCTTATTAATTCATGGCATACAACGATTGGAATAAACCTTAGAATTCATCATGTCATACTCCTAGACCAGAATTTCTGAAATATTTTTGTAAATATAAACTTTGCATCAGCAGCACATCTCAAAACCCCTCATAAATCATATTCTTTAAAGGGTGAAGCCCAGAAATATGAATTTAAATTGGCACTCTAAGTGATATTATACATTATAAAATTGTCAAACCACTACTCCAGCTGGGCTTGAAATCCTTCTTTGACAACTTTTCTAATGGTTAAATAATTTGGAGAAAAAAGTGCTACTACACTACACTCAAATGCTGCTCAAAATCTAGGCATTTCTATTATAAATATTATTATGCCTTATACTTTGTCAAAATTTGTTGCTTCCAAACATCTATTTCAGCTTTATAAAACAACAAGGAAACTTCTAATCCTTCAAATACATTTTAACAATTTATGTAATGTTAGTTATATCCTCACGTTATTAAGTTTAAATAAGAACTTTTATCACTTTCTCATGATATGGTTTCAGGCTTCCTCACTCTACCTACTTATTAAAATCCTGATAAATTCTAGTGGAAAATATTCCTCTTAATGTAGTGTATACAGAATCAAATACAATCTTTTCCATGATAGGATGGGTCCCACAACTTAAAAGAATGAATGAATGAATAAAAGCATAAAATTTAAGTGGAAATGAACATCTTTGAAAACATGCTGTGTCACTGGCACTACTCAAGTTCTTAATATTCCTTGTTTTATGTAACACTGACTTAAACATATGAGGTGGGACATTTATTATTAAGTGACTTTTAATGTTTTCCTTAATATCACATCCTTAACTATGGTTGCACTAGTATTCAGAACCTGGTCTGTTTGCCACCAGACCTTGTGTTTGCTTTCTACATACCGTGCTTATAAAGGAATTTATTATCTTTAGCCTAAACAATGAAATTTGTATTGACCTCAAAGTAATCAATAATTGTTCATAATAGTGTGAGCAGTATTACTTTCAAATGTATGAAAGAATGAAATCTCATGATGTCTTATTAAAATAAGCAACATTATGATCATCAGTTTTATTATCATGACAAGTATTAATTCAATGATCAAGATTAGCCAATTATTAAACTAAGGAATTTCTAACTATTATTTTATTTAATGCTCAAAATAACCTCATATGGTAGATATGAGGCACCAAACAAAGGTAAGGACAAGATCCAAAAAGCTTCCAGAGGGTATCAACAGATCATGTACAAAAAAGGAGAAATAGAATGTCACCAGGATTCTCAGCAGTAACATGGTGAATGGAATAGCTTTATATTTTGTCTGAAAATACAACAAAAGGAATAAAGGCTCCTGGAATATTAAGGAGGAAAATTTGGGAGTTGAGAAAAAAAGCAAATGTCTTATGACTACATTAAGAGAAATTTGTTGGGTTTCTTTCTTCCTTCCTTCTTTTTTTTTATGCTTTTGATGTTTAGCTTAGAAAAGTAAGCTACAAAAAAAGCAATTATTAACTTAACGGGAGACAACGAAAACAACAAAAGCAAAATGTTTTCATAAAAATGAAAACTATATTATATTATGTGGCTTAGTTATAAAAACAGTTTATTTCATAATACAGTCAGTGTTTAATATTGATATAGACAAAATTTGCACTATAAATATTTTTGGAAAGACGGGAGATGTGAATGTGTGAGTGTGTGTGTGTGTGTGAGAGAGAGAGAGAGAGCGTGCAAGGTCAAGAGAAAAGGAATAAAACTCTTTTATAAGAAAAATTCATAGATAATTTTCTAAAAGAAATAAGTAAGAAAAAGGTATTTTTTGTTCAATTTCAGCTTTAACATATGAGCAACTGAGAAGTCATCTCTCCTACTCTTACATTAAAAAAAGCTAAAAAATAAAATAACAATCAATAATGATTGCAGAATCCATGAAAGAACTGAGGTCTCAGGGAAAAACTGCCACCCTAAAATCTGGAGAGACAGGCAGATACAAAAAGTCACAGCTGATTGCTGCTTATCTGGACCAGAAACATTAGAACCATAAATTAAGAACACTTAAGCTGTAATTTTTACAAATTACTGGAGGCTGAGTATAGACTAGATTGAGAGTATGGTGGCTGCAGTCTTGTGTGTGTGTGGGAGGTGGGGGAGGCACACTTTAAAGAGTTTTAACTACCACACCAGGTTCTTAAGGGAAGGAGTCAGGAAAGATTGCCTCAGGACCCTGCAAGATGAAGGAGAGGAGTAACTGCTGTGAAATACACAGACTACATTCTACACACAAAATATCTTGCAGAAAATAGTTAACAGAGGGAACATTTTCTAAATTATTCTATGAGGCTATCACCATAAAAGAGGCTAGAGAAGAAAATCATAGGATTGTACCAATTAATACAGACACACATTTAACTAAATTCAACACTCACTCATGATAAAAACATTCAACAAACTAAAAAAGGATGGGAGCTTTCTCAACTTCATGAAGCACCTCTACAAAAAAAAACTACAGCCAACAACATACTTAGTGGTGAGAAACTGGACTCTTGCACCTTAAAACTTGGAAGAAGGCAATGATGTCCTTTCCCATCAATCATATGGAGCATCATACTGGAATTCTTAACTAGGACAATAAGCAAGTAAAAGAAATAAAGAATAAGCAATAAAGATATACATATTGGAAAGGAAGAAATAAAATCATCTTTGTTCACAAATGACATGAATGTCTATGTAAAGAAATCCCAAAAAACCTATTAAAATAAATTAATTATTAATTAGATAAATAGGTTGATAGATAGGTAGATAGATAGATAGATGATAGATTGATAAACTTCCTAGAATAAACTAGTATAGGAAAGATACAAGATACATGGCTAATGTAGTAAAGTCAATTACTTTCCTATATAGCAGCAATAAACAACTGGAAATTGTAATTTAAAATAATACCATTTATGGTAGCACCCCTAAAAATTACAAAATTAAATATCTAACTATAAATCTAACAAAATACATATACAATATTTATATGTAGATTCCCTCAAATTCAGTATCATTAAGTTGTTGTTGACTGAAAAAGAGGCACAACCTAATAGTTGAGAATTATATTTTATTTGGAAGGCAAAACTGAGGACTTAAGCCCGGGATGCAGCCTCTCAGATAGCTCTGAGAGACTGCTCGGAAGAGGTAAGGGAGGAGCCAGGATATTTCAGAGTTTTTGCAACAAAGGCTAGGTAGTCACAACTTCAAAAGATTACTGTTAATTAAAGAAAACCAGATATTTCTATGTACAGGAAGATGCAAGCCTCTGGGCTCTTTGAAATCATTCCTTTGATATGCACCTTAACTATCTAGGACCAGTATCCTGCTTCTCTCCATCCTGAGTCCCCTCAGGGTGCACAGTTGGGGGTGACTGCAGTGGCTGAAGGCTTGACAGCAGGGCAGCCTGTTTGTCTCCATCCTGAGTTTTCTGTGGGACTCACCCTCTGGGGTGGCTGTAGTGGCTTGATGGATGCAACAGCCTTTGTTTACTGATATGGCAGGCAACATTTTTCATTTCACAACGTCAATTCTTCACACCTTGATGAATTGCTTTAATGCAATCTCAATCAAGTCCCAGGAAGCTAATCTATGGGTATCCATAAACTTACTATAAAATATAAAGACAAAGGCCTAGAATAGTCAACACAATAGTGAAGAAGAGGAATTAAGTTGGAGGAGTCACACTACCCAATATCAAGATTTATTATAAAGCTACAACAATGAAGACAACATGGAATTGGTGCAAGAATGTAAGTGTAGAACAGAAATGAGTCCAGAACTAGACCAACATATAGCCAACTGATATTTCACAAAGAGGTAAGGACAATTAAAAGGGCAAGGACAGTCTTTTCAACAAATGGTGCTAAAACATATGCAAATTTGAACCTAGATACAGACCTTACATCCTTCATGAAAGTCACTCAAGATAAATCATAGATGCAAATGTGACATGAAAATCTATAAAATTTCTGGAAGAAAACACAGAAAATCTGGGTGACTTTTGTTTTAGCAATGAGATTTTAGATGCAACACCAAAAGCATGAGCAATGAAAAAAATAGTAAACTGAACTTTATTGAAAATAAAATCTACTTTTCTTATAGTGTAAAACACTATAAGAGAATGCAAAAACAAGTCACAGAAAGGAGAAAATATTTTCAAAGCACATATATGATAAAAGACTGTTATTCAATATATACAAATAACTAGTGAAATTCAGAAATATACAACCCAATCAAAAAATGGGCAATATATCTGAATGGATACTTCACCAAAGAAGATAAACATATAGCAAATGAGCACATGAAAAGATTCTCAACATCATATATCATTAGGGAATCTATAAATGAAAACAATAATATGATACTTTTATGGCTATTATAATGACTATAATCCAAAAAACACTGATAATAACAGTTGTTAGGCAAGGATTCAGAACACCATGAACTCTCATTCACTTCAAGTGGGAATGCAAAATATTATAGTCATTTTGGAATCCGTTTTGCAGTTTATTAAAAAGCTAAGCATAGTCTTATCACATGATCCAGGAAATATATTCCAGGGTACTCACAAAACTTCCTTGAAAACTATGTCCACGCAAAACTTCATGTGAATGTTTATGGTAGCTTTATTCATAATCACCAAAAACTGGAAGCAACTAAGATGCTCTTCAATAGGTGAATGGATAAAATACTGTGATACAACTGTACAATGGAATATTATTCAATGATTGAAAAATGAGCTATCAAGCCATAAAGAACATTGATGAATATTAAATGCATATTGATAAGTGAAAGAAGTTAGTCTGAAAAGGCTACATATTACACAATTTCAAATATATGATATTCTGGAAGAAGCAACACTACAGCTTACAGTAAAAGACCAGTGGTTGCTAGGGGTTTGGGGAAGGAGGGAACGATTGAATAGATGAAGCACAGAATTTCTGAAGGTAGCAAGTCTATTCTGTGTGATTCTATAATGTGGATCTATAGTTCTGTACATTTGTTAACATCCATAGAACTTTATCAAAATAAGAGAGAAGCTTCATGTATGCAAATTAAAAAAAAAAACAAACAGACCTTTAGGAGGTTGGGAATTCCAAGCTGGGATGCAGAATGTGACTGAAAAATCTGTTTTATACATATATGGAACGACCTCACTAAAATGCAGGAGGGAGAGCTGCGGACTTACATAAAAACTTTGGGACTGGGTCGAGTATGTAAGACTAAAGACAAAAGCAACTAGTTAATAAATTTCTTTCTCACCGTTGTACACATTAGCAATGCCAATACTGTCATAAATGTGCACTGCAGTTGAACAGTTAAGTAAATGAATGGTGGGTGTTGAGTTTTCTCACCCTTTGAGTGGGAGCTTACAGATAAGCAAGGGGGAAAAAAAGGGCTGGAATGATTCATTTTAATGGATTAGAGTTGGAGACATCAGCATGAACTTAATATAGGTATAGATGGTTACCTGTACAAATATTTACAGATATAAGTATATACACTGTAGTCTATACACATATGTTTCTTGTTCTGTCATCTGAGAGAGCCTACAAACAATAAGAGCCCAGTAGCAGAGAGCACACTTAGTGCACAGATCTAGGTTTCTAACACTGTTCTCCAATAAAAAGACCCAAAAAAGACCCAAGTATGTCTTACTTGAAAAAATGGCTGATTCTAAGACTGGGGCAGGAAATCTATAAGATGATTCCAGAGCACCTTGTAGTGCCAGAAAGTACAGAAGCACTCAAAAGTTAAACAAAGCAAAACAAACAACAACAAAATGCCCACATTGTTGAGGTTATATCAAAAGGGCATGTGAATCAACTGAAAGAAGATCCAATGGGCACAGTTGGAAAATTTGAATCACACAATAAATCAAGTACTATTGAATTATACCACAAAGTTTAAAATAAATGTCCATGAGTCACTCTGCTATAAATAAATACTTGGGGCTTCCCTGGTGGCGCAGTGGTTGAGAGTCTGCCTGTCGATGCAGGGGACGCGGGTTCGAGCCCCGGTCCGGGAAGATCCCACATGCCGTGGAGCGACTGGGCCCGTGAGCCATGGCTGCTGAGCCTGCGCGTCTGGAGCCTGTGCTCCGCAACGGGAGAGGCCACAGCGGTGAAAGGCCCACGTACCGCAAAAAATAAAAATAAAAATAAATAAATACTTGACCAAGTAGATACATAGGAAAGAAAAGAAATATCTGTGAAGGAAAATTCCTGTAGTTTATGTAGCTCTATCTCCCTCAAGAGATGGAGCAGAACTCTCCACCTCTTAAGTGAGGACTGTACATAGTGACTTCCTTCCAAAGAAGGCAGTATGGAATGGGAGGTGGGGAAGGAGTAACTTTCAGTGAGAAAACCTAACAGACACAGCCAGATTGTCCAGGTTAGCATCAGGTTGATAGTATGTATCCTTGATATGATATTGTGAAAATGCACTTTATTTCTGTAGTGGTCCTCTCCCAAACCCATAACCCAGTGTAATCATGAGAAAAACATCATATACATTCTAATTGAAATAATGTTCTACAATAATACCTAACCAGTACTACTGAAAACAGTCAAGGTCATCAAAAACAACGAAAAAGTCGGTGAAACTGGTACAGCCCGGAGGAGCCTACAACAGTCTACAACTAAATGTGATGTGGTCTTCTGGATGGAATCCTGGAACAGAGAAAGGACATTAGGCAATCATAATGTATGAATATCGGTTTATTAATTGTAATGAATATAACATACTAGTGTAAGATGTTAACAATAGGGAAAAATTGGTGAGAAGTATATGAGAATTTTCTGTACTGTTGTAATAGGGAAGAACAGATCTATTGGGGCTATTCCTTGCCCCAATAACTTATTTCTCGATTTATTGGCCTGTTGTCTGGTGAACAATAAGAGCTTGGACTCAGTAATACTATCTTCTAATTTTTCTGTAAAATTAAAAGTGTTCTAAAAATAGTTTATTAGAAAATATTATTTTTAAGGAAAATCCGAGTAAGTAGGGAAGAAAGATCTCCAAGTGTTTGCTTCTTAGGAGTGGTATTCAAGTGTTGGAAATGGCAGGATGGAATATGATGGCTTTCCTTTTTAAATTAGTAGTTTTCAATAAAATTAATTGTGGAAAGAATTTCCCTGCAAAAAAAGAGAAGACAAGGGGGAAAGAGGAAGGAAGGAAGGAAGGAAGGGAGGGAGGAAAGAAGGAAGGAAGGAAGGGAAGGGAGGTAGATAAAAGTCTTAGGTTAACCAGCTCCAAATTACCCAGGTAATAATAAGTAAAACAGGGACTTAAACTCAATTCTTTCTGATGCTGAAGCCCACAGGATCAGTCACTTTTTTGCCTTTCATAAAAAGAGGACAAGGTGGATAGAAGGACAACAAGGTGTCTCTTGCTTAACCATAGTTAAAAGGTAGGAAATTTCATTTCTCATTTCTTCAGCAAATTCATTGAAAATGTATTCAGTGCCAGATGTTACGGAGCTGAATAACTTATTATAGTCTAAAAGAGAAACTTGGAACTTGCCTCAAATGTTGCAAACAGTTAAGTCAATTTTACCTGCTTTGCCTTTTAATGTTCTTTAAGAGCTGATCTTCATAACCTCTCTTATCATATCTTCTCTGTGTTATCATTGGATTTTGATTTGTAGGGCCAGATTCTGGGATGCACCTTTAGTTTAAGTTGATAGGAAAAGATTCAGCATCTTTATACAAAGCAAAATCCTGTTTGGGAAGCTTAGGAAAAAAATAACCTCTGTTGGATTGGAGTGAGAAAGTTCTTACTGCAATGTGTAAAAGCTGCTTTGCACATCATTTTATTCACTTCTTAATCAGTGGAGAATAATATATTATTGTTAGGTCAGTGCTTTTCTTCTTCAATGTTTTGTATTACCCATGTAGCTAATAGAAGGAGAATGGGTGGGGTCTTTTTCCCCTCCCCCCCCCTTTTTAATGGTAGCCCAGAGGGATGAGGTTAATTTTCTGTGTAATTATTTTAAGATTGAGTTAGAGAATTTTGTTTTTCTTGATTCTTTTCTCCTGTTGTGTTTTCAATTGAGAAGGAACATAATCTTTTTAATGAATTGTGACTGTGTAGACTGGAAACATCTCTAAAGATTCAGACCTAAACCCTGGGGTTAGTTTGGCTATGTTTTTTAAGAGCCCAGTCATGGTTTCATGAGGCCATGTGTGTTTCCTCTGCAGTTATGTTAGGAAGGGGGAAATGTCTTTGCTATGAAGATTCATAAAAATGACTGGGAGAACAAAACACTATTTATGAACAATAATTATTGTCTATAATATTATCTATTATGAACAATAATTAGAAAAATGATTACTCGAATTTATCCCTCTAACAACTAATGTAGGAAAACCACAAAAAGACTTTGTCCTTTTAAAATAGTTAATAATCGCCTTTCTTTATTGTTTCAACTGATGTAAAATGACATAAAAGCCACTCTTCTCTTCTAAATCACATTTCAAATGTTAAAACAACACCCAGACTGCAGCATATAAGCAAAGTTACAATTAAGTTACACATGGATTGTCTTTTTAATTTTAATTGACACATTCAATATATATCATTATTTATCCCTTTTAAAGTAAATTAATATTCTGTGAATTTGAGGGATTCTTTATATTAGGCCATAGTAATCAACATCATATTTTATTGCATTGTACCACATTATTTCACATGATTATTCAATGTTATAGAGAAAGCACCAGAATGAGAGTCAAATCATTGCTAGTTTCCCTAACATTAGCCAAAGCACTTGGATAAGCTACATGATCTTTCAGAGTTTCAATGTTCTCAAATTTAAAATGGAAATAATACATGCTCACTGTGCCTTCCAGGGTCATTATCAGTGACAAATAACGTGAAAAAATTTTGAAATTTGAAGATACCAATAATTTTTTAACAAAGATTATAATTAAACATTTGAATTATAGGCCATCACTAAATTTCAAAAGATTAAACCTTTGCAAGCAAAGATGTAAATGTATTAATTAAAAGATATATAAAGTTTTACAGGTCAATAAATTCATATTTTAAATATTAAGGCAAATTGAAGAAGCCAATCAAATTAAAGACAAATATGATTTTCTTCATTTAAAAGAAAATCAATATTTTGACTCAGTGTACCAAACCCTGTAAACAGAACATGACTAATAAGTCTATTATTCAAAAATATCTAACTTGAGAATCATTTAATAAATAAGGATATATTATAACATATATCAATTATGAATATTCTTTTAATGTTCTTGAAGATACTTGAAAGCAATATGCATATTCCTGTATTTTAAATAACTTTTATATTTTTGTTTATATGATAATTTTTCTTATTTCTACTTAGTGTATTTGAAAATTTAACCAATTTTAACTTTTTTAATTACCATAAATGACAATTAATACATTATATGTACTCAGTGTAGAGAAGATTCATTACATAGGTTCTGAATAAGTACTTCCAATACATTATTTATAAGTGTGTTGCTTAAACTGCATTCTTATATTAATTCTGCAGCAAAATTCTCAGGTATAACTTCTTCCTCTGTGACCAGTATACTTTTTTCACTTGAAATGCTACAGTTAAACTTGATTCATTTCAGATTACACAATTCCAAATTTATGAAAATTTAAATAAAAGCTTGTTAAAAGCTTATCCTTACTTATAAAACCACTTATAAATAAAGCAAAGAAGTTTTACAAATAATATCTGGAATGATTATTTAAAATAGCAAAATTAATTGTTTTGATTGACATAAAAGTAATTTGGAAGCAACTATGCATATGCTACAATATTGACATGCTAGTTATGAATTATTACTTATCAAAATAAATTCCCTAAAGATGCACCACTGCTAAATAACATACAACTTTAAAGTTAGTTACAAGTCAGACCAGCCCTCCTCCAAACAGTCAAATTCAGGAAGAGTTAGTAATGTATCTTCCATCTGTGTTGTTAGGTTATAAAATTGTCAAAATCATATATATGCAATTTACATCTCATTTTTATTTCTATAATCTGCTTAGTGTAACAGTAAGAGGTAACCTTTAAAATGCAGTAATAGTGTATAATCTGATACACACCCTAGTTCATCCCCTCACTATGGCAAAAATGAAGTTCTTTGCTAATAGTCCTGGAATCAACTTCATAATTTTTTCTAAATATGAAGCTGAATCCAGCCTCTGTACCCTGACACTGAATAAAATCTCAGAAACAAAGTTTTGGGTGAAGTAGAAAAGAAAGGCAAAGGAAGTCACAGCAGGCTAATGCCCTCAAAACTGTGCATTCCCAACCTGGATTGGGTAGTGAGGAGTTTTATATTAATGGTTCAAAGGGGAGGGCATGAACAGCTCATGGACATTCTGACTGGTCAGTGGTGAGGTAATTGGGAGTCAGTATCATCAACCTTCTGGTTCCAACTGGTCTTGGGTCTACATGCTTGTGGGCAGCATACAGTTAACTTCTCCCACCTGTGGGGGGGTTTCAGTATCTGCAAAACAGTTCAAAGATATTACTATGTATATCCCTTGGTGGGGAATCAGGACCTTACGCCCAGGCTGCATTGTTATTTCTCTTGACTGTTCCTCCCTTGTCTCCACATCCCCTCCCTTACCTAATTAGCAACTGCTTGAACCTGCCCAACAGAACTCAGGGAAAGTCATGGAGGCTGAATGAAGTCTATTTCCTGTAATTAAGAAATGGGGGACACAGAAAAGTTTCTGTGCCCAGGAGCCCCATAGGGTCCTGCTCAGTTTCGAATACAATAAAACATTTTGTCATCCTTGCTTTGTAATTGAACCCAATATTTTTAATTTACATTCTCTCATTGGAGTCTTCATTAAGCTAGTGCTCATGGGAAAACAAACTTGAGATTTTAAGAGTTTTTAGAAGATCACCGTGTTTTTCCAGATGGATCCCTAAATGTTTTGATGTTGTCAGATTATTCCAAGTCATGTTCTCAGTTTGGAAATTTAGAAATTTTATTGTATATTCAGAAGCTATATCGCCTACAATGGCTGACTCCTTCAATTGAATGCATAAAAAGCTATTGTATAAAATCAGAAGATCCATTTCAGTGAAAACAATAAGCAATAATTAGATCAGATATTTATTTGGGCCTAGAGAGGTCATCATTTTATTTCCCTCTCTATGCAATCCCGTGTAAGCCAGATGATAGATGATTGCTTAGAAATGATAAAAACAGAACAAAGAGGTATTATGTATAGTATTCAGATGTCTAACAACAACAAAATTACATACCTTGATGGAACCATCTTCAATATAGAGACCTAGCTGCCCCTAAAATGGGTCAGCTGGCCTACCATGTATTCTTGGCCCTTAACAACACTGATGACACTGGTCTTTGTAATTTTTTTTCTCCTCTTTCATTCATTCTTGGTTCATCAAATAACCTTTTAATTAATCATTTTTTCAATTAATTGAAATAAAATAGTTATTATAAGTTAACATTTATTTTAAATGCTTATAATGTGCTAGAAACCATTCTGAGCACTTTACAAGAGTGATTTCACATAATCTTCTCAACAATTCTTCTAAAATTCAAAATTTTACAAATTTGGAAACTAAATTTTAATCAGTAAAGTAACAAGATTAAATGGACATAGTTGGTAAGCAACGGATTTAGTACTCAATCCCAGGTGTGTTTGAATGTAAACTGTAAAATTTGACTCTCAGTAGCTTTCCTTTTCTTATGATAGGGCAACCTTGCTCTCATTTTTATCTACATTTTTGAGAGTGGGGACATTTCTCAACTGTTTCTTAGTACAACCAGAAGATAAAACTTAGTTTTAAAAATGTCAAATAACTTGCTGAAGTTGCTCAGCTAGTAGGGACTAGCAAGGGACTTGAATCTGGATCTTCCACATTTAAAAATATATATTTTTTATTATTATTATTTTATTTTTATTTATTTATTTTTTTTGCGGTACGTGGACCTCTCACTGTTGTGGCCTCTCCCGTTGCGGAGCACAAGCTCCGGACGCGCAGGCTCAGCGGCCATGGCTCACGGGCCTAGTCGCTCCGCGGCATGTGGGATCTTCCCGTACCGGGGCACGAAACCGTGTCCCCTGCATCGGCAGGTGGACTCTCAACCACTGCGCCACCAGGGAAGCCCCCTATTATTATTATACAGCAGGTTCTTATTAGTTATCTATTTTATATATATATATTAGTGTATATATGTCAGTCACAATCTCCCAATTCATCTCACCACCACCACCACGGATCTTCCACATTTAAGGCTCATAATTGTAGAGACAGTGTCCCTTTGGTAACCACCGGGGTCCTATATGTGTACAAAATTCACTGACTGACTAAGCAAGAGATCTCTTTGGAGCAGCTATTTCTTTGGGGAGTAGTGCTGGTTAAGCTCTCTGTATACAACCTGTAGAGTCTCATCATCATTAAAAGCACGTTGCAAGTCAGTTTAGGATACACAGTTTTCTTCAGTTCATTTACACCTTAGTTTCAAGCAGACATGGCCACAAATAAACCTATCAGAACTCTCATTTAACATTCTGGGTATTCTTTTCTTTGGAATCACTTATTCCTGCAGCCTCTCAATTATCACTGGGGCCACTGGAGATTTCCATTTTGGGAAAATTAACCTTTTTCCTCCCACCACAGTTCTTCAAAGCCACCCGCTACTGTTGCAATCTAAATGACTCAGGAATGAAAAACTGGAGCCACGGGGGGAGAAAAGATTCTCTGTGAGGTCCAAGCCTTTCTCTCTCAGCCATAAGAAAAAAAGGTAAGTATTGTCAAGTACAACTGAATTTCCCTTGAAAAATGTTTCAGGCAATCATGCAGTGGATTATAACACATTATATAAGATGATCTCTGTATTTTTCTTTTTTTCAACAAAGATAAAAGAAAATTGTATACGTACATGTGTATGTTTGTGCTGTCTGTATAGTAATTCTAATGTTAGATAAAACTACTTATAGCATTTATTCAGATTAAATTGACTATGAAATCAAGGAAGATTATAACCCGGGCAGAAGTGCGGCAGATGTGCACTAAGTCACTCTACTCAATTCCATTAAGGAAAACTCGTTAAAATCATATTCTTTAGGCCCTGAAAAGCTAAGAAATTATATTGATTCCTTATTAACAAAAGTTCTTCAGCACCTAGCATAGTGTTCATAAGTAAGTGTAAGATGAATAAACAGATGAATGAAAAGGTCACAGACAATTTGTCAACATCCTTTAAGAAAAAGCACAATGAAGAAGAAACAACTGCCATCTAAAGTGTTAAAGTCTATCACTATTTTTTTCCAATTCTAAGGACCCAAATTATTTTAGAAAAGAGCTGAGAGCAATTTCAAAAATAAAACCTTTATAAAATTGTTTTTAAGACACTAGGCCTAACTGTTTCTCTATTCCCAAAATGTTAGTTAAATTATAAAGTATTTCCAATTTTTAGTTGACTTTCCACTTTTTAAAAATAAACAATTCAATAAAATTTTTGTTATAACTTAACAATTTTTGTTATAACCTAGTCACAGCCCCTTAGCGTTCAAAGTAAGGGAAATTGTCCTATCATATTTGTAGTATCCTTTTTCTTATATGAGTAATGGAAAGATAAACCACATTGCTTTGAATTCCTGTGAGGTGGTTCTAGTGTATCACATATTAATCCATGGTATACTGAGTATGTGAACTCTTCTGCCTTGATAATCCTGTGTTTGCTACCATTTAAGGCATTTTGTAAGTCTTAGAGATGCACTCTGCATTCTGCTTTTGAGTCTTCTCCAACTGTAGGTGTGTAAAATTTAAAACACGATTTATAATCAAACATGGCTAAAAATACTTTTTTTTTTACAAACAGGACCTTGTAAATCTTCACAGCAATTTAAAAATAAGTTTATTTTTATTTTATAGATGAGGATACAGATAGAGCATAACTGCTCAAAAAGTCATTACTAAATGGATAAAGAAAACTCTAAAAGCCACTTTTCTAAGGTCACGTAGAAAATGAATTATTATTTTCATGTTCTAGCTTGGGAACTGGCCCATCCTATTGTTTGTGGTCCCTTGGAGTACTGGGAAAACTTGCACTAAGCACAACATATCTGCCTTGTGAAAGGAATGTTCTCAAGTTTCACTTGTGAGACAGCAATTTTGCATAAGGGCTTGGATGGCTTTCATCTCACATAGGCATTAATAAATGATTTTTATTTACCTAGATAGTTAATCTATTGCATCTCATTTTTTTCCTTTTATATTGTACTAAGTATCTGTAGTTTTTTTTATATGTCTCTTCAATAAAACAGAATAGAAGAGGACAATAGAATTTCTGAATCAACTTAATCTGATCTATTCTCTTAGAATAAGGGTCCCCAATGGTGGAGGCTCAATTTTAACATGGTGTTTCATGAATCAACATCTACTCCATTAGCTCCTCCCTACCTTTATGTCATTTATAGACATTTCTCCAAAGAAGACATACAGATAGCCAACAAAAACATGAAAAGATGCTCAACTTCGGGACTTCCCTGGTGGTGCAATGTTTAAGAATCCGCCTGCCAATGCAGGGGACGAGGGTTCGATCCCTGGTCCAGGCAGATTTCACATGCCAAGGAGCAACTAAACCCGTGTGCCACAGCTACTGAGCCTGTGCTCTAGAACCCACAAGCCACAACTACTGAGCCCACATGCCACAACTACTGAAACCCGCGTGCTTAGAGCCTGTGCCCTGCAACAAGAGAAGTCACCACAATGAGAAGCCCACGCATTGCAATGAAGAGTAGCTCCCATTTGCCGCCACTAGAGAAAGCCTGTGTGCAGCAATGAACACACAACACAGCCAAAAGTAATAAATAAAATAAATAACTTTATATAAAAAAAGAAAGATGCTCAACATCACTAATTATTAGAGACTATGATGTATATAATTTTTACTCACCTAGGCAAGACTCTAACTCCATTATATTTTTGGAAAAGGTCTATGGCCTACTTGGTGTTAGATGTTGCCAAATTATCCAAATAGAATTTGACATGACCAACTTACAAAAATATTATAATTTTGAATATAGTAAATTTTAGACAAATAGATGATATTTCACAAACTACAAACTTGGTTGATGTTTTCCTGGGTGGTCTCATGTACAGAAGATATTCTGTACTCTGAGCACATTAAGAGCATGTCTCTGCATAAATGGTGAACATTGGAGTCATTAAGATTTAGAGTGGAATTCTGGGGGAAAAATAAGGAAAGAGAATTGAAGGTTGGAGATGGAGCAGTTTAGCAAATTTTCTTCTTCTTTTTTATTATTCCTTAATTTATTCTGTCTCATCTCCAACTTCAAAACCTACTTATTGAAGCTTGCTTCAGCAGGGTGAAGATCTGACTGGAGTACATGACAGTGAGAAATTAATACACTATAGAGTTGACTCCCTCTCAAGTTTTATTTACTGGTTAGAAGAGGTAATTTCTTTTTATTTATTTATTTATTTATTTATTTATTTTTTTGCGGTACGTGGGCCTCTCACTGTTGTGGCCTCTCCCGTTGCGGAGCACAGGCTCCAGACGCACAGGCTCAGTGACCATGGCTCGCTCATGGGCCCAGCCGCTCCGCGGCATGTGGGATCTTCCCGGACCGGGGCACGGACCCATGTCCCCTGCATCGGCAGGTGGACTCTCAACCACTGCGCCACCAGGGAAGCCCTAGAAGAGGTAATTTCTTTAATCCAGTGTCCTTGGGGCATGGTATACCATGCATCACTCTTCTGTCACTGGACCAATCCCTCCCTTACACACACACACACACACACACACACACACACACACACGTATTAATTAGTACCTACAATACCAGTTCTATCAACAAATCAGTAATGTTAACCACTACCAGTTCTGGTTATGGGTCAGTGTTAACCAGTACTAGTTCTAGTTCTAGTTAGGGATCTCAAAAGCTATGTAATCTTCCTAACTTCAAGGTTCAGTTAAACACAAAAATCTAACATTAAAGCATCAACTTGGTGCATATCTACGATGTTAACATTAACTTGTGTGAACTTGGCCTAAAAATAAAACTGGAACTAAAATAGAAATCCCTACAAATCTGTTCCAACAATTCAAAATGTTCAGTCTTCTTTCTGATAGAGTTAACTAATTCTAATGTCCCAACCTGGGAGATGTACTTCTACATGGAAGCCTATATGATAGAATAATGTCAAACCATGGAGTTTTCTCCAAGGAAATGCACTGTAGACAGCACCATAGTATTACAAAGTCTTGTTGTGTCTAAATCTCTTGCACTAATCCCAACACCCTAAATACTCCCCTAAGTGTTTCTCATTGGCGGAAAACTCCCCTTGTCTGCAGTATGAATAAACATAGGTACCATAAAAACACCCCTTTCCACATCCTTTCTCTTCAGTTAATTGGTCTCAATGTTTCCTCAACTCAAATTTCAAAATCAAATGTTAATGATTATATCATCCTGGAAGAAAAAAAGGAAGCAAGAAAGCCTGCATTCTTTGAATATATCTGAATCTGTGAACTTGGGAAGTCACTTGACTTCACTGTATTTTCTTCTTTCTCTATAAAATAAGAAACATCTTGTCAGTTTTACAAGGTTGTTGTGAAAACAAATGAAAAAAAGTGGTTTGAATTGGACAGTGTTGTGAAGAAAACAAAACTATTTACTGCTTAATTCTACCTAGTCAAGCTTTCAATAAACTGTACACATATGAATTAAATAGATGATTATTTAATGACTGCATACATACATAAGTAAAAGAACCAGCTTTTTACTCACGACCTACAGATAATTTATGTAACACAACCTTATTGATAAGATACTGTTGTCGACATATTAATGGCCCCCAAAGATGTCATGTCTAATCCAGCAAATACATGAATATGTTAGCTTACATGGTAAAGAAGAACTTTGCAGATGTGACCAACTTAATAATTTTGTGATGGGAATATTATTCTGGGGGGCCCAGTATAATCACAAGAGACCTAATAATAGACAGGCAAGAGGAACAGAGCTGAAGAAGGAAGTGTGATAAAGGAAGCAGATGTAGGAATGGTGAGAGGAGGGGGCCAGGAACAAAGGACTGTGGGCAAACTCTAGAAGCTGGGAAAGGCAAGGAAACAAATTCTCTCCTAGAGAAACAGGGGAAATTCTTCTCCCTCAGAAGAAATGCAGCCCTTGATTTAGGACTTCTGATCTCCGGAACTGTTAGATAACAAATCTCTGTTGTTAGAAGTGTAAAATAATAAATTTGTGTTGTTTTGAGCCACCAAATTTGTGATAATTTGTTACTTCAGCTATAGGAAACTAATATAGATTCTATGTGCTGAGCCCCATTCTAAGTGATAGAAATATGTAGATGAACAAAATGGAGAAATAAGCCGAATATTGCGCTTTACATTTTACATGAATTCAAGTCATTTTTTACAACTGTACAGGTATGTATAATAAGCCCCTTCTTTATCGATGAGGAAACTGGAAGCCAGAGTAATGTGTCCATTGTCACACAACTAAGAGGTGAGTTTCCTGTCTTCAGAGCCTGTGTCCTTTACACTCATTGTATTACCTCCTCCAAATAACCTGAAGGTACATGTCAGCGTAATGTAGGTTATGCACCAAAGATTCATTTGCTGAGCTATGGCTTGTTTTGCCACTTGGCGGGAGATATGGGAGAAGAAAGCAAGTAAGGAGAAGAGGTTTACTTTGTAGAGATTCATTTGAAGAGTTGGAATTGAACTCACATAACTCAAAATGAGTCTGCATACCCAAGCCTACTAAAAAAAAGTAAGTTTTTCTTTAACTCAAACTTATTTTTAGTAATTGCTCCATAGACATTAATTTCAGAATTTTATTTGGAAATGTTTTTGTGAAACTTTTCATTTATAATTTGAAAGACCAAAATAAAACAAATGATGTCATTATATCGTTTCCCTTAACACACTTATCTGACTTTTTAAACAATAGAATGGATTGAAAAGGAAGGCTAAAAATATATTTTTAACAAAAGTGTTTATGGATAAAATTTATTAATACATTCCCACTTGTGCTGAATATTTTGAGAGTTTTGGTCAAAAGCAAGTTGAAGAACCCCGAGATCCACAGATGCTGATTCTAGCCCCGAGCTCATCTTATTTATTTATTTGTTTTCACTAATTGGAAATCACATTTCTTAGAAATGGAAACAAAAAGCATCCTTTTGTAAAGAATGCCTTGCCTGAAGATTTTTAAACGAGGGTGAAAACAGTTGCAAGCCCATTAGTTGTTTTCCCTAAAATAATTTATTTTAAAAAGTCATTACCTTACTAGAAAAAGAGGGCTTTAAGGATTTCTACTTTAAATTTCAGGGATTTGCCTCATTAAAAATCAATTGCAGAACCAAAAGCTTCATGCATGTGTATGTGTGTGAGGGGGCGAGAGAAAGGGAAGTACGGATGTAAAAATCTTGCCCAGTTTTATTTAAATATTTCTGAAAATATAAATCATCTTAAATGACGTTAAGAAAAACTTCTTCTTTGAGATGTTTACATTTTTTCCTACTAGAAAATATAGTGCTACTTCTGGACATGTCGTTATTATCTCTCATAACCAGGTTAGAAATTTCACTTTCTGGTAAGTTCCTTATAAATTAAGCCTTAAACTTGTCTCCATTATTTCTACTACTCTGCTGCAAATTTAACAGTGAGTGAGTTTAATAAATTGTAAACATTGCCCAACAATGTATAAGTCATGGAGAGAAAATAAATATATGCTGACTCTGCTAGTTTTTCATTCTAAGAAAAAGAAAAGAATTGGCTGAAAATAGAAACCCAAGAATCTTGGAAAAGGATGATAATAACATACTTAGCACTTTTCTAAGTAATTATTTTTCCATTATCTTAAGCTATTTAAAAACCTTTGTGCTTGATAACCTGAGCTCCATAAGAGGTACTATCTGGAGGACAGTGAAGGAGTTGATATATTTGTTTCTTCCCTCGTTGGAGACTTCATGAGCTATGTTGCAATCAACTGCTGTTACTTCCAAAGACTTCATATATCAGAGAACAATGACCACAAGGCCAAGGTCATCCTTGAAGTTAGACAAAGGAAAAGGCCCCAATTATATAATGATATCTACAGTTATTTAAGGGGAACAAAGGTAAGGTGTGAAAATAATTTTGCCTTCTTTTGTAGCTAGTGAAGGAATTTCTTCATTTATGAAAGGAGGGAATCTACTCAATGTCTTATAATACATATCTTATCATTGTCATTGTTCCTTTCTTCTCTCGGCTATTTCTTCTGAACTTATCTTTTACCACAGGCTTTTAGATTTGCAAGGTGCCATGGAAGAAATTACTTTCTTCTTTAGGTTCAAAAGCAATAGTCAGGCTTGTAGTTCACACAAGTCAAAAATTTGTCATATGTTCAAAGGCACTTGTAGAATCTCAGAGCTATAATTTTAAAAATAATAAAAATAATAAATGGTTTTTCCATAATATTGGAGGGTCTAAGGAACTTAGGCTATGGAGAATAGATAGATGATAGATTAGATAGGTAGATATTCTGATATAGCATTGTCCCAATAATAGCTAAGAGCATAGTCGAGGATTTCTGAGAATTTCTTTACTGCCTATATTGTTTTCAGGTCCCTTATAATTCAATGATAATTTTCAAAAAAACTACCCAAATAATCTAATATTGGGTGAATTCCAATAGGGCACCCAGGAATTCTTTCCACTCATTCTTCAAAAACAACATTTTAAAGTAATTATCACCCAAATACATACGGAGACAAAACTAGGGAGTGTAAGTGACTTATCCAAATTTAGCTAGGAAGTGGAAAAGTGGAAATACCAACAAAGACTTTTGATTTTTATGGCAAAATGTCTTTACAGTGTTTCTTGTCTTTTTAATTATTTGAATGCTTTTAACAAAAACAATGTAGCAGTAGGTGTTAAAGTCCCATAAGCAGAAATAGAATGAGGCGCCTTTAAAAGTTATAAATTTTTTTACAAATACATTATTATACAAATTCTTATGAGGTAGACTCTCCAATTATATTGTCTTTAGAGTTAGACGTCAATGATACTATTTTTTTTCTACCTTAATCTGAGTGATAATTCTCTTTGTTCTGTTGAGTTTTTCATTTAGTATCCTTCCTGATGTAAATTTGAAAAAAAAACTTTTAAAAGATAAAAACCCAAAGGAACAAAATCTAGAGTGACCGTGTCTGAAATGTGGTAATGTCCTGAATTTTAATGGGGCAGGGGAAACTATTTCTATCTTTTAAGCTATATGAGTATATTCAGTTAAGAATACATTTCAATCCATTAGGATGTTATATGATTTCAGTATTGTCCTCACACAGAAACAGGGACATTAATGAAAAGAAAAATAATTAGCTTTGTGCTAATAAGATCATGGAGTGATACTGTCAAATATCTGTTAGAGATGTATCCCATACATAAAGTCCTAAGAAAGAACTTAGTCTCTGGCCCTAGCATAACATGTGAGAAATGGGTTAAGGTCCTACATGTTCTAGATTTATAGTCCAGAAGCTAGCATCACTGGCACTCCAAGTAGGCTATACAAAAAAGTTTCCAAGGAATGCAGTAACAATTCATAGCTACCTTAATGAGATATCTCTGTTGAGGGAGTAGGTTGAAAAGGCCAAGAAAAACTTCTTTTCGAATTTTTGCTGAAATGGTATAATTAATCAAATCAATGAAAGAAATCATTGAAAATCCATATTATTTTCTAACAAGTAGAAAAATCCAATCAACTAATAGGAATATACTGAGTTCCCACTTGATGTTTAATATGGACATATGGATCAAGATATTTTCTGCCATTTTCCCTTGTTCTTGAACCATATTTTGCTAATTCCTAAGAAGAATGGAATACTAAGCAATGAAATAAAAGTCAGGCAAATGTCGATTGGGGTTTAGGGTAGTTAAGAATTCTGAGGCTCCAGGGGCTTCCCTGGTGGCGCAGTGGTTGAGAATCCGCGTGCCGGTGCAGGGGACACAGGTTCGAGCCCTGGTCTGGGACGACCCTACATGCCGCGGAGCCTCTAGGCCCGTGCGCCACAACTACTGAGCCTGCGTGCCACAACTACTGAAGCCCATGTGCCTGGAGCCTGTGCTCTGCGACAAAGAGAAGCCACCGCAATGAGAAGCCCGCGCACTGCAAAGAACAGCCCCCGCTCGTCCCAACTAGAGAAAGCCCGCGCGCAGCAACGGAGACCCAATGCAGCCAAACAACAACAACAACAAAAGAATTCTGAGGCTCTGTACAATCTTATCAAAAAATTATCTGGTAATTTCTAATTGTTATCCAAGGCAATATTCAGGTTCAGAGAATTCTGAACAGCAATATGAAGAAATAGGGAAGAGGTACAACGGTACATAGGTCAGAAAGAACAATGAATATAAAATAACTAATTCAAACATTTCTTTACAGATAGATCTGGTTTCATTAGTTAAGAATCTTACATTTAATAGGTGATCATTAAATTCACTGCTGAAACAAAAATACCCTTTTAAATGTGCAAATCTTTTATCCCTTCATTTTTAAAATGATGGAAATAATTTAATTTGTTTTTAGACAGGTCTCAGTGCTAAGAGGAGAGAAAAAACTTGGAAGTTAGACTGTTTGTGTTTGGTTAATATATGTGTTTAATATGCTAAAGAAATCTAATCTTGCTTCAATATTTGCAGAAAAAATATGCCATTTATCAAAAACTCTTGGGCAGTCATTTTACTGCAAGTGTTCTTTGCTTAACAAATAGATTCATTCAGCAAATATTTATGGAGCATCTTCTGAGCTCCAGGCAATGAAACAGATACAAGAGATTCAGAAATGAATAGGATAAACTGCATCTTTTTGAGGAACTCAAAATCCTGTGTGAGATATATACATTGAAAACACTGCAATACAAATGCCACTCATGTAACAGAATTTAGTACAAAGTTTTATAGGTACACTAAAGAGGAAGTGATAAACTCTGACAGAAAAAGTTGGAAAAAATCTTTACAAAGACATTTACATTTCTAGTGGGTATAAAGGGACAGTAGATAATTTAAACATAAAGAAGTAGCTGAAATTCGATTAAAAACTTATTTTTAAGTACTGACCTTCCCCGTGTCTGGGGAGGGGGTAAGGGTGGGGACAATGAAATGCAAAGAGGAGAGGACAAACAAACAGGGTATACTCGTGAGATTTGGGAGCACCAGCATTAACGGAAACAAAGCCAGATTTGGATAGGGGCCTCAGAAAATTAGTCCACCTCCTCCCACTACGTCCCTGGACTTTCCCGTCCTCTACTCCAGGTATCAAACCAAGCACTCTTTTTTCCAAGATCCCTGCTGGCCCAGGGGTCCAGGAGTCCATACATCTGGCCTCTGTGACATTTTGAATGCCTCCGTACTAAGAACAGCAGTTCACAGCAAGCTTTTGTTCATGGTCTTAATTCCTTGGTAAAGTAAATTAGGCAATGCCAAAAGTTGTGAGTTTGGTCCTTGGAGAAAATATGGGCCTTACAAGATAGAAGAGTAAATTTCGGAGGGTTTTACTGAAGAAATGAAAGATATCTTTTGTATCTTTCTTCCCTGGAGCCCTTCATTTTCATAACTATGTTCCTGTTGGTTTAATTAAACGTAAAAAAAGTAAGATGTTAGTCTACCTGCCTTGGAGCAGACCCAGGTCTGAACTTTTTCAAATGCTTGATACATTTTACTTGAAGGATTTGAAACATGCAATCATAGGTTACATAGTTCAGTTTTAGGTCCTACTGGATTTTTTTTTTTTTTTAACGTTTGAAAGCATAGTTTTATGGTAGTCCTTTTAGGAAGAATCCAGTATTATCTAAAATTATTAGCAAAGTTATATGTATTTTACATAACAAAGTTTTTAGAATGTTGAGAATTAATTGAAAATAGAGTGATGAGTAAATGTTTAGGCTGAGATAATTTATTTCAATAAATTTCAAAAGCCTTGTCTTGAAATACTATCAGTAAACTTCTGTGATTTTTTTCTTTTTAAATTTGTTTTGCTGAGAGCATAGCTATTTGCTTTTATTGTAAAACAATAATAATAACAATAAAAAGCAAACTCTCAAAAAAAAACTTATCTTGGAACAGGTTCAAGCAAAGTCAGTCCATTGGATATTTGCATATGATTCCTTTTATAAAATAAAATACCAATATCAACACAAAATTTTATTTTAGTGATACTGTAAGTAAGGTAAAAAGGTACTGTGTTTAATAAAATTTTAGAAAATCATTATGTAACATTAGGGTTTACCCGTGTCTGTTTACACAACAATGTTTCAGGACAAAGGAAGAAATGATAGGAGTGTAATATTCTGCTTCCCTTACAGCAGTGTTTCTCACTGGTATAGTTCTTGACATTTTAGGAAGGAAAATTGTGTTTTGTAAGATATTTAATATCCACGAGCCCTAGGCACTGTATACAGGTCATACATTTCATTTATTTTAACAACTAAAATACTCTCACATTTCCAAATACATCAGGTGAGCATGGAAGTGTGGATGCTTACAGCACCTGGTTGAACAAACAAAGCATCCATCAACATGATTTGATAAAAGCAAGCATAGGTTGAAATAACAACTCCATGTTGCCTACTCTCTAGAAGAAAAATCATTGAAATGGAAAATCTCAAGAAACTTCAAAATTCCAAAAAGTTCGATTTTTAAAATTTGCCTAGTGTATGTGTGGTAAGACTATACTTCTGAAGGCCTAAATATCACTTAGCATCTTTTCACCAGGGGTTGCCTAAGAGACAAAACATGAGCAGGAGAAGGATATATAGCAGGGGGACTAGGTAGAGGAAGAGGAGAAACTGATCACCAGTTACTTTTAGAAAACAATCAAAACTAACCTCATGTACCTTCCATCCTAATTTATCTTAGTCAAGGCCATGAGTCATAAGTAGACTTTATAAATAACTCTCTTTACACCTATTTAAATCCCATATGGCTTTGTATCTGTCCTAATTTTACCCATTGTCCCACCTCCCTGACCTCCTTGTAGGAATTTCATCCATGACTCTATCAATTTTTCACTGCTTGTGGGTTCAGTGAAATTATTGCATGCCTCCCCACATGACATATTTCAGAGTCCATCACTGTAAATATCCTCTTGCACATATTTTCAGCTCCCTTTCTCCTTTGTCATTCTCCATTATACTAGTCTAACATAACCAAGACCCCCATCACACCTAGCAATAGAATATAGCTGGAAAAAATACACATTTCAGGATAAATCACTACTAGGTCTCCATTATTACCTAAAAACCCTACTCAACCATTCCCCAAAAGAACCATATCTCTCCTCTTATCAAAGTATTAATGCTTCTCCCTATCACTCTAAGAAAATAGAAGGGATCACATTAGAACAACTTCATCATACTAGTACCAAATCTTTCAGCTTTTGTCTTTATTAACTGTTTCTTCTTTTGAATATGGATTACATTTACTTGGTTATTTGAGTGTTGTATAATTTTTCTGTAGAAGCTCTCTCTCTGCTAAACAGTCTAGCCACCCAGTTTTAGAATTGCTGTAAGGTTCTGTTTGCTCTTTAGATTTGCCTAAATTTTTCTACAGCTCAGGAAATTTCTTTCTATGCTTCTGACCTTCCTCCAGCATTCAGAATATGGGTACCTTACTCTCTGTGGTGCCAGAGAATATGTTTCTTACTTCTCATGTCCAACCTTCAGCCTTCTGCAGGTGAAAGCCAGCAATCTCTCAGATTTCTTTCAATTCTCCTGCCCACTGCCCTCTCAGTCTTTGCTTCCTGAGAGATCAAGTTGTTTTGTATTTCAGCTTTTTCTTACCTGCTTTTGGTATATTGCACTTAGGTATCTAAAGTAGATCCATGGGAAAACAAAAAACAAAGAGTGGGTGAAATTTATCCTGTGCCTGGGATATCTTGGAATTCTATTCTGCCATCCAAGTGTATATCCAGACATTAATGATTTATTAACTCTTAGTTTCACTTTTTCTTATTCCGGTCTTTGACATGTTCATTATTTTCTAGCCACCCTATCATTTTTCCAAGGATAAAAACAGCTCAGTCTCCTTTTTCTATAAATGGCTTGCATTTCTCTGAAATTTAGTTCAGTTAGGTTTCCTTGAATCTTCAGCTTTCTGGTAAACTTAAAATATATTATTTTTTAGCTCATGTGGTTGTTTTTTGTTGTGAGTGTGAAGACTATAGTCTCTAACAATGTTTTAAGTTCTAACTAGAAGCAAACATTCTCTTATTTGCTATTATTTTAGATTCAGACTCCCATCCATTTCTCTATAGATTGCATTTGAAAGTCTAATGTAAACAAGTTGGAAATGGTCTTTTGCATCTATCTCATCCAGATAGAAAGTATGAGGATTTAGGGCTAGAATATCTGTAGTAAATCCTATTAAATGTGACTTAATCATTAAAAAATCTTGAGTTTCTGTATTTTTTCAATCAAGTGGGAATACTGATTAATACTACTTAAAAAAAGCAGTTTCAACAGACTTTCCTATAACTTACAGATTAGAAGTGAAAACGAACTAGAGTTCATGAGAACTCTTTATAAACTTTAAAGAAGTATAGACCTGCTGATTTTTATAACCATTAAGAAATAATACTTTTTCAATCAATAATTGTTCTAAGATTATATCTTAGATGCTTCCAGTTTGTAAAAAAAATCACACATTAACAACTGCCATCAGTTCTGGTGTGTATCGCTGACAACTTCTCAAATTCTTCATCCTCTGTGACAGGATATGATTTTTTTCCCTTGAGAAATATGCACAGTATAAATGCAAGTCAGCTGGTATTTCACATACCTAGGGAATATCTCTATTAACAACTTATTACTAATTCATTCAGAATTTCACACCTACTTCTTGACTAAAATATATTTGTAAATATTTAATGTCAACCCAGAAAAATTTGTTCAAAGTCTACAAATCTAAGTCAAATATTATTTAAATTACAAATTTTCAGTTAGAGGTAAGATGGACATGAAATGGGCAGGAAATGGAAATGTAAGAGATAAATTTCATGTTAGTACATTTTAAAAATGTGTTTGATTCCAAAATATGAGTTTAAAATTTTTTCTGTTTTAATATCTACCATAATTTATTTATAGTCCTAGTTCAATTATGCTTTCTTTGCAACTTAGGACATTTAATATTTGCATAACAATATTATTCCTTGGTAGGAGTTGCATGAATTTTAGGTTACTTTAGATTGTTAATGAGATCTAATAATAATATTTCTGATGCCATCAATTTTCAGCTATCCAAGTAAATGTTAACAGGGTTAACATGGGTAATTGGAATCCATACATATGTGCACAATTTCTCTAAATATTTTTTTTGCTTGCTTGCTTGCTTGCTTGTTTCAAATAATAGCTTCAAGGAAAAGAGGAATGATTGACCTAAATAATGTCTCCTTTCTCTTTCATCTTCAGTAAAGAGGCTAATGAGAACTGTGGTTGGTTAGGAGGGGCTAAAATAGAGTCAGGAAAGAAGCACGAGCCAACTAGAGTGGCAGCTGGAAAAAGATATGAACCGAGACACATTTAAATTGGAGTTGAATGAGGAAATTAGAAAAACGTTTGTGAAACCCACTCTGTGTAAAACATAAAGATTTTCTGAGAGATGTAAAGAAAAAAAAGGGAGCATGTGAAATGCTTGCAGTGTATTTCAACATGCATTTAAGAAGCATTATTCTGCACAAAACACTGAGTGTATAATATGAAAGCACAATGATAATAGCAGGCCTCAGATCTGGCCTATAGGACTAAGTTACAATGATAAGTGTTATCATAGTTAAGAAAAAATCCATAAATGCTTATCTTATAGAATTAAGATTATCAAAATAATCTAGGTATTAGTAAATGTTTCCTTGCCAGTATATCCAATATTAATTGTGAAAAAAATTCTTTTAGTAAGGATTACTAAATGGTTTCTCAGAAAGAAGAGATAATTAATGGCTAAGAGAACCAGAGAAGGAAGTATTTGCTACTTAACTTTTTTTATACCATGATTATAGAATATTATCAAAAGTAGGAAGCAAAGGATGGGGAAAAAACAACCCTCTCCCAAAGTATAAAAAATATAGCTGAAAATGACAATAAAACTCAATGTGTCCATAGAAGTCATGTAATAATGATGAAACAAAATAAATACTTGGAAATAAAACACTTAGTAATGATATTTAATATTTTGTAAAAATTTTTAAAAACTATATTTATTCTAAGTAATCAATTGTAGCTATCCTTTCTGAAAGGCATGAAATCTAGAAGGGAACACATCAGTATGTCCGAGTTGATCTACTTTTATTTTTATATTTTGAATGGCAAAATAAAATGTCAAGTATGCCTCCAGCATGTGGAAAGAGACACGACATTTCAAGGCAAAGCAGCTAGTTGCGATACCACAGTTAGTATTCTCTCCTTAACCAGCTCCATTTATATCGGCTCCATTAAGTTTACTATCCCACTTCATTTGCAGCCCAAACCTTCTGACCTCTGAGTGTATTGTCTGCATTTTCTCTGATAGGTTTGATGTTCTTTGACTTCATTCATTGTTCTCTTTCTAAAATTTTAAGCTTTACAGTTAATTTTTAAATGTTAATGCCTCTGCTGCTTACTATTTCAGTTTCTGAACATCTGGATAGGGGATGAGAAAATGTTATTTACTCTATAAAAGGAAAATGGTATTCTTAAATATTCCTTTCTTTTCAGATGTCATGAGCTTCATCATATTTCCAATTCCCATTTTACTCAAGTCCAAAGTACTGCAAGTGTCCCCTCAGGACTATCTGTTTTGATCCCTCCTATTCTAAGTCATCTCTTAAATTACAATTTCTTCATAAAGTTCTTTGATCATATTCCTTTTCTCCAATATCTCCACTGCCTTTCTCTCATCTCCTTTCGTTTTGCATTTGAGTCCATCCCCAATCTGTGAAAGAACAACATCTCCGGTCTCATCTTTTACTATTTTCTCACATGATTAATACAAATTATTTGTATCCTGTGTTTCCATTTTCCATAGTGTGTGCTGCTCTTTTCTCACCATTAGTAGTATTTTTTCTCTTGGTCTCTATTTATTGATATCTCATCCACTCTTTTAAGTTTAGCTGAGTACAGCTCTCTATAGGCTCTATGCAACCTTACAGGTACTTAAAATGAAATGTATCTAAAACTTAATTTATTAATTTTTTAATACCCAGACCTACAGATCTATCTATCTGTGATGTGTGTACCTTGGTTATGGCATCATCAGAAAAAAAAACATCCAGGAAATAAATCTGAAAACATCCTTGGCTTCCTTTCTCTTCTGTAAATCAATTCTGATGTGTCATTTGTATCATTTGAATATGTTCTTTCCACTACATTCCCTACAAATACTGTCTTAAGTCAGGTGCTTTACCAATTTTCACCAAGGCTTTATAATAATAGTCAGGGCTGGCTGCTCCCCACCAATTTCATCCACTCAATCACCACTAGCATGGACATCTAGATCTGGATGTCTCAGAATCAAATTATACTCTATATATTTCAAACTAAATTCACAACTCACCTCTCTCTCAAAAATGGTGCCTTCTCAATTGCCTCCACTTTAAATGACATCCTAATCAAACTGGTTATGCAAGCCAGGGACCCTGGGGAGCAGTGTGCTGGCACCACCTCTCTCCTGACTTGTGAGAGTCAATGGTGCATATTTCTCCCAATTCCAAATCGGTGACATCATGCTGATATGTTGAAGTTCGCCTTAATGGGAATATTTATACCATGGAAATTGGCAAATCGTACAATTTCAGCACGTACTATTTTTATTTTTCTTTTTTATCAGGGAGCCAGTTTATCAGCACATCCCTGGGGGCATTGACCATGACAGTTATTCTCCTTTCCCAATTCATCTCAAATATTTCAGGGTTTTATAGGTGTTTAACTTATCTCATGTCAGTTTATTCTTTTAATTCTATGTCCATTTATACTCAAGGTGTACCACTGAAATAATTTCCTCAAAATTTTTATCTTTTCTTCCTTGGAATATGCCTACAACACTGCTATTAAAGTGATCTTTCTGTAATGAAAATCTGATTATATAATTCTTCTTTTTAATATTAACAGGAGCTCCAAAATACTAGAAAATAAAATACCATTTCCTACGCATGTTGTGGAGGCCATTTGTACACAGTATGGTCTTTACTGATCTCTCTAAAACACTATCCTCCTGCTTGGTGTCAGGTATCCAAATGCTATGCCTGTAGAATTATTTTCAACTCCTCCCTCAGACTCAAGCAGTCTTCTCATATCATTTCAAATGCTGTTCATTCTCATTTTAGTACCCATTTTGCAAGCTCAAAATGCCCTGCCTATCCAAAATCCAACTGTAAAATCTCATCTGGTAAACTATTCCAGATTTTTTCACTTATGCTCATTTCAATCTTGTCCTATAAATAAAACTTCTATTACTACTAATGTAATGCTTTGTAACATGAAAGCACAGACATTCACATTTTTAAATTCATTTTTGTATTCTTGGGTCCTGGCTTAACCTTGGTGACTATCTTACACATGACAATAATCAACATGAAAAATGTCAGTCTAAATGACAGAGATCTCTCTTTTTTTTTTTTTTTTGTGGTATGCAGGCCTCTCGCCGCTGTGGCCTCTCCCGTTGCAGAGCACAGGCTCCGGACGCGCAGGCTCAGCAGCCATGGCTCACGGGCCCAGCCGCTCCGCGGCATGTGGGATCTTCCCGGACCGGGGCACGAACCCGTGTACCCTGCATCGGCAGGCGGACTCTCAACCACTGCGCCACCAGGGAAGCCCCAGAGATCTCTTTTGCTCCTTTTTTCACTTCAAGTCAGGGGACATTTCCTGTGTGTCTTCTGTGCACCAAGAACTGTGAATATTGGTTTTAGATCCTTCCTGATGTGTGTACTTGTAGCACTGTTTTATGATTAAAAGGATTAATGTTTGTCGTGTGTGGGTGTGCAAGTAACTTTCTTCTAAGAATTATGGCAACAGGTTTGACCTGTAGACAATATTATTTAGTTTTAAAGATAGTGTCTAGGCTTGATAGGGCACATACTGTGCCAATGAATTTAGGAATTATGGCTAACATATTCATTGCACTTACAACTATCTATCTATCTATCTATCTATCTATCTATCTATCTATCTATCTATCTATCATCTATCTAGTTTATATTACAAAGGAGAATTTTAACTGCTAAGTGCATATGTGTGTATTCATTTAGTTTCATAGTATTATCATCCACTTTCTACAAGTGAATTAACTAGACAGAAATTAAGCAAACTTTACAACATTACACAGGAAATAAATGGAGAAAACAGAATATAAACCTAGGCAGTTTGACTCCAGAGTATCTGCTTTTAACTGCTATTTATTGATTCAGCTACTAATTGATAAAATATCCAGACATTTAGGAAAAAAGTGCAAAGATGGGTCTTCCTTTAAATTTTTAAATCACCTCAAACTTTTGTTTTCTGCTTTGTAAACATAAAACCAATTTTTTGGTGGGATTAAAGAAAGCATCGTGGTGCCTGAGTCAACTCTTTAGTATATCTCCTGATGGAAAAACAGGTGTTACTAAGGAGAAACATGTGTGTGTAAGAGAGTATATTTATGGAACACATTAGAGATTAAACATAATTATTTTTTTCAGAAATTATATGAAATTGGGGGGGCATCAAACTTAAGCAAATAGTGTTTAATTATTTTAAATTAAACTTTGTTGAACAAGACAAAAAGGAAAAAGAAAATTTTAACATATACCAATTATTTTCACTTTATGGAAGTCTAAATAAATTCAATTCTTTGGAAGAAAAATGTTTTTCTTTGTAGCTCAGTGCAGCACATTCCTAAATCGGAAATAGTTTGTTCTGAAAATAGTGTTAGTAAGATATTTTAAATGCACTGTTTAAACATGTGGACTTTGCTGATTTTATATTTGAAATAAGGCACAGCTCATGCAAAATATTAATTGATTTATAGCTAGCTCAGTTGACTGTGATTTCATGCAGCGCAAATGTACTTACAGTAAGTGTTATGACCTCCCAGGGAAGAGTCCACAATATTGAGCAAAGCAGCATTGAGCAAAACAGCCACTGGAAAAGTATTAACCAATTTCTGCCTAGCTTCTAATGTGTCTGAAGGGAGCTTTTGTTGTGTAGATTATCTTGCTGCTTTTGCAATCTTGTCGGATTTTAGCCAGGCTTATAATATTTTCCAATTACGGGGGAGAAAAAAAAGATGAATAAATGGGACTGTAAAATATTAAGATATGATCACAGACTAGGAAAGAGAAGAGAGGCAGGAGGCCAACCAAATCCCATTTATATACCATGTCAGTCTGCTCTTCCCTGTGCTTTACTACCAAATTCCTTCACTTTCTCTCTTCTCTCTTCACCATCCCTCAGCTGGCTGGACTGAAAAGATAAGGACCCATTTCCTTAGGGGAATCAGTTCTTGTAACAGTTAATAAACCCACTAAGTGCTGAAGCACCCAAGGTAAGGCGCCCGTAGAGCTGGAAAGAACAACCCGCCTCACAAGAACCATGGCTTCCCAGAGACATTTGGAAGTTTATTGATTTCAAGAGAATTGAAATCTCGGACATACGTGCTGTTTTCTCTGAGGAGTTTATCAGAGCACTATGACCTTTTTGGCTCTGTGTCTCTGGGTAACAGAGAGTCATTGTCACGGTTTAAACATTGTGCTGGGAAAGCAAATATCACAGAGGGATTTTAAGAAATCTGAACTTCATCTCTTTTATGGAAATGTTCCCATTATAAATAGTGACAAAATTATGCTGATAATTATCTCTTTTATCTTGTCTCTTTTCTGGTTTTTATGGCCCCAGAACGTGTCTGACTCACCTTTATATCTCTTTTCAAGTCCTAAGAGGGTGTCCTGCCTTTCGTAGCTTCTCAATATGGAAAGAAGATAGTTCCCTAAAATCCATGTGGCTTTTGAAATACTTCGATAAGAAGCACCAAAATACCAACTTAGAAATGTACTTAAAATCAACTTCTGAATCTTTATTTTTTAATTTGTTTTTTAAACTAATATCAAGCCCACATAATGTGTCTAGTATTCTTGATTACTTTCCTTAAAAAGTTATTTTGCATTCGGACTACCTTGAAATATTCTTGCCAGTCTCAGTATCATTTTAAAAAATGTTGTTGGCTGTGCGACTTGTGGGATCTTAGTTCCCCGACCAGGGGTTGAACCCAGGCCCATGACAGTGAAAGCCCAGAGCCTTAACCACAGGGCTGCCAGGGAATTCCCTCATTATCATTTTTAAAGTGAAGGAATGAAGTACCCAACAATTAAATGCTTTTAATGGTGAACAATAGAATTCAAACCCAGCAAACTGGAACCCAAGATTAGAGTTTTTCTACTATACTATGCCTAGATCATTTTTTTTCAAATATTTAATTTTAAAAACTAACAAACAATCATATCAAAGAAGGAATTTTCATTATATGCATATATATTTTAAATTTCAGAATAAGAAAATATATTTGTGTGAATACTACAAGTGATGACAAGGGGATATGGGACTTAAAATGGTTTTAAAGAATTTTGGGATGTGTGACTCATTCTAAAAGCATACCAGGTAGAAAGCAGAAAACTATAGTGAAAATTATTATCAAAAGTCTGCTATCATTAGAGAATTTGTTGTGAGTGCTATCTTGCAAGTTTAAGGGTGTCAGGCCAAATTCTGATTTAGAGTAAGAAGTACATGTTTGCTTATCTGTTTGATAATTGGTTAATTGAATCAAACTTTCTTGACAATCTTAACTTAGGAAGTTAAGATGCCATATATTTTTGAGAATGTTTTAAGTTTATATTTTACAAATTTTAATTAATTTAAATCTGTTGAGTGGTTACATTTTTAATGTGCATCTTTATAGGCATTTCTAGACATTGTAATGATGTTTTGGCAAAACTTAACAAACGAAGTTATCATTTGCATGATCTAGAGGATTATTGTGAATGTATTTATAAATTAAAAAAAAATTGTCTCAGGGGTTGCACTGACTGCAGTTAGAAAGGTGTGCTTTATTTTCAGAGCAAGCAGGCAAGAGGAATTTTTTTTTTCACTCTATGGTTTATGATGTCCATTGGGTTGATCTTGACACGGATTCTCCAACCTCTGTCACCTCAACTGTCTCTTCAATAGACAATGAGATAGATGGAATAGTTTAAGATAGGATAAATAGGATAGACTAGGATGGGTGGAAAATAATAGGGTAAACTAGACTGGGATAAAATAAAATAAAAATACAGAAGTAGGGCTTCCCTGGTGGCGCAATGGTTGAGAGTCCACCTGCCGATGCAGGGGACACGGGTTCGTGCCCCGGTCCAGGAAGATCCCACATGCCACAGAGCGGCTGGGCCCGTGAGCCACGGCCGCTGAGCCTGCGCGTCCGGAGCCTGTGCTCTGCAATGGGAGAGGCCACAACAGTGAGAGGCCCACGTACTGCAAAAAAAAAAAAAAAAAAAAAGAAAAGAAAAAAGAAATATATATATATAGAAGTTTTTTTAACTAATTCTTTTAACTAGTTTTAAGTTCAAGTTGGAAGTAGTGACCAGATAATTTAAAGGATAACCATTATTGACAGGATGTATAAAAAAGAGGTTTAATAGAATGCTCTCAGATGGGGGCTTATTGGTTTTCATATCCTTATTTCTCATCTCCTTATAGTATAGGGTCTTGTTATTGGGTTAGCAATTTTTTTCTGGATACTTCCTTTCTACTTTTAGACTGCTTCTTGCAAAAACCTTTTGAAGATTATATCTCCTAATAATACTGATTCCATCCCATCCTCACCACTTTTCCTTCATACCCTTTGGTACCTGGATCATAGGTTAACTTCAACCCTTCAGTTTTGTTTTTTTGTTTTTTTGTTTTTTTTTTTGCGGTACGTGGGCCTCTCACTGTTGTGGCCTCTCCCATTGCGGAGCACAGGCTCCGGACGTGCAGGCTCAGCAGCCATGGCTCACGGGCCTAGCCGCTCCGCGACATGTGGGATCTTCCCGGACCGGGGCACGAACCCGTGTCCCCTGCATCGGCAGGCGGACTCTCAACCCCTGCGCCACCAGGGAAGACCCAACCCTTCGTTTTAATGATTGGCAACATTAAGAGGTACGCAAAGGCACCACCTTTGAAAGTATGGGTTTCCTTAACCTTTTCTTTTCACCCACTTCTGCTCTTTTCTACTCAAGCAATCTATTCTTAGGATAACATCCTAAACTATCTCACTATCTGAAGATGTAACATCTTTCATATCTCAAAATCTGATATTCCTCTGACTGATTCTAAATAACTACTCTTTCAAAGTCCCCATACTCCTCCTACTAAAGTTGGTGTTCAGCTTAACATTACCAAAATAGCACTTTAATTTCCTGTTTTTAACTATTATAAAAATCCATCTGACTTCATTTTCCTTCCAATTTAACCTAGAAGGCCTGCTAGTCATTTCAATGATATTCTCACTAGCATCCTTTATTCTTATATTTTAAGTGTGTGTATTTTTTATGTGCAGCCTCTAAATTGCCAGTGTTATGTCAACCAAACACAATTGTTTTCTGTGATGCAAGGATGAGGCCTGTCTAAAAAGAACCCTATTGCTCACTCAAGGTTTATTGGAAGAGTGAACTATCAAGACTCCTTCTTCAAGCAAAAGAGCTGCACTCAAGCTAGATTTTCCACGGAGTCAATGTTTTTCTCCTCCTCACAGATGACGGGAGAATTTTCCATGCACCCTTATCTCTACATACTGGATGCCTGGCTTCCTCAGATAACTCCTGGAAATAGCTGCTCCCAAACTCAGATTCTTGTCACCACAATGATAATTTTATTTCCAAACTTGATTTACAAATAGAAAAAGCAAAAGCATACGGGTGTTATATGATGTCTCTAATATCTATATTTATCCCTATTATTTTGAAAGTAGACACAAATTTTCTGGGGCAGAGAGAGATTATTACTGTTACACCAATAACCACATTGATTTCTCCTTGGCTCAATTTTTCTCTCTTCTAGAGCATTGTGATGAGAGCCAGATGTCACCCTACATGAGCCTGGTGCCCTCAATGTGTTGACTATGAAGAATTAATCTTTCACACATTTTTTCCTGGGGTTCCTACTGCTGCATATCTGATACTTTTCACTGGCTAGTCTCTCAACATTGCTCAGCAAATATTCCACTCAGCTTTAAACAACTGCATTCCTGATTCCCTATAATGTCTGCTTTATAAGTCTAAAATCCTCTAAATTTCAACACTATTTCAGCTTAATAAATTCCTTCCCTAACTTCCCTGGTGGTACAGTGGTTAAGAATCTGCCTGGCAATGCAGGGGACGTGGGTTTGATCCCTGATCCGGGAAGATCCCACATGCCCCGGGGCAACTAAGCCCATGCGCCACAACTACTGAGCCCATGCTTTAGAGCCCACAAGCCACAACTACTGAAGCCCACGTGCTCTAGAGCCCATGCTCTGCAGCAAGAGAAGCCATGGCAGGGAGAAGCCCGCTAACCACAGCGAAGAGTAGCCCCTGCTCACCACAACTAGAGAAAGCCCGCACTCAGCAAAGAAGACCCAGCACAGCCAAAAAGGAAAGAAAAAAAAATCCTTCCCTTTTTTATTACACACATACATACACACTTATCAATACATACCCTTACTTCTCCATTCCTTTATCATTACTCAGCTCTAACATTAAGCCTTCCACTGTCCCCTTGATCCTAATTCCAGCTACCTAGCCCATGAGCATTGCAATAAAGACCATAATATTTTTGTTCCAACAAAATTGCATTTAAATATCCTTTCTGTGATGTGTTAGCTATGTGATCTTGGTCATATAATAAATGTTTCCGTTTCCTCTTTGGAAAACTGAAAGTACTAATAACTACTCTGGAGGAAGATTAAAAGAGATAAAATATGTAAAGTGCATGTCCTTCACTTACCTTAACCCTATCAAAAAAAAAAAGTCTTATTTTTAATAGATAATTCTTTGGCTCACAACACTCTCCAATTGTATAATTCCTTCCTTTCTGTCTTTTCTTTTATTGCTAAACCCCTGAAATCCTAGTATTTATTTGCTTATTGTGCTCACTGCACTCATAGCCTCATCTTCAACTGTTTCCTCCTTTTCCCATCGTTTTGTGCTCAGTCTTGACTTTCTAATAACTGTTAGATGTGACCTCATCTCAGTTCACATTCTATTTCGCCATATTGTAATATTTACAAACATTGACCACATTGTCTTAAAAATCGTCCTTTCCCAAGTTTTCTAAGACCATTTTCTTTTCTAACTCTTCATCTACTTCTCTGAGCTCTCTTTGCTATTCTCTTTTGTTAGCTACATCCCCTTGTATATGTGTGTCCCCTGGAAGTATTATTGTCCTTGTTTGTCCTTTGTTGTAGTCGATGTCTGTGAGCTAATCACTAAGGACAAGGCTTCTCTTTCTTAACTTGAAAATGTCCCTGCCTGCACTTTGTTTTGTTGGGTTGGTTTGCCCATGTGGTAAACTATTGGTTTTACCATCATTTTCAACCCTAACTAGATAACCCAAAATCAAATGTATAATCTAATAAAACTCTTTTTTCAAAGGATTTCTTGTGTAACCCAACTATATAAAGAAATAAAAAGGGGAGAAAAGAAAAAATAAACAGTAAAGGAGAAAACAAGCATAGTTCTATAATTCTATAATTTACTCTCTGAATGCTTGATTTTGCTGTGTGTGTGTGTTTGTTTTGTAAAATTGCAAGAAAAAGAGGCTATACTCTTCATGATGTTCATAATACCTTAAACCTTTATCCTCACAAATTCTTCTGAAAAGGCTCTGTGTGTTCTTAAGATATTAAAATAACACTCTACTATTCACTATAAGAGCAAAATGAGTATGTAGGAAAGAAAAAAAGGACATTTTTTATTTGACTTTTCCTGAATAAAAAAAGTCTCTAAAATGTCACAAGCACATAAATGCATATCCCTGACTGTGAAGAGATCTTATTCATTGTTCCCACAATTTGCATCTATTTGACTAGTTTTATGAATCCTTAATTAAGACTTTGTTCACAAAAAGTAATATTTGGCAAATCTAATTACTTATGATTTAACTTTAAAAAAAAATTCTTGCCTCTGTTTTCTCTTTCTTACTTCTTCTCACATCTGAACTTCCACCTTCATATTACACAACCGGTATTGCCTAAAATTTACCTCTTCTACTAAAACTGTCTTTTCCCACATCAACATCTTGTGCCTCACTTCTGGTCACTCTGCATTTTATCCGGTGCTCTGCTCCATGGTCCTTCTGTGACTCTGACCTGCCTCTCCAACAACTTCCATGGGGTAGCTCATAGCTTCTCTCCCTCCTCCCACACACAGCCACATCCTGGCACAATCTTCCCTCAAGTACTCGGTGCTGCTGCTTAGAAACAGAAACTTATACAGTGAATAAAAACTACAGTACAAATCTTACAGCCACGAAGTATAGGATATATCAGATATTCAGAATGCAATAGCATTTAATTTTTTAAAAAGCCTTCAGAAGAGATTAGACTTGTATCTTTAGCTAAGAATCAGATAAAGGGAGACATCACATTTGAGATGGCTTTGCTACAGTTCCTTTTGTTACCAAAAGCGGGTTCCGGCTGCTCACCACTCAGAAGCCAAAAAAAGAGGCAAGATTGGTGGAAAGGAAAGTTTGCTTTATTTTGGAGGCTGGCAACCGGGATGGGAGTGGGGAGGGTAGACTCATGTCCAAAGGCCGACTCCCGTCCCCGATGCACAATCAGGGGGCAAGAGCTTTTATAGATGGAGGGAAGGGGCTACACGCAGAAACAGCACAGTCAGCTCTGACAGTCGTCTTGAAATTGGTCATGAAGTGGTCTGACCAGCGTCATCTTGATTGTTTTAACTATAGTTAGTCTTCATTTCCAGAGGTGGTTTGTTCTCACTTCTTTGAGTCTAGTTCTCAGAATTTTGGCAGCTTAGGTCATGGCTACAGTCTAGTCATCATGTAGTTAACTTCTTCCACTTGATGGGGGTTTCAGTATCTACAAGACAAAGACAGTTCGCAGGATATGGCTCAGGATATTATCTATAGCCCTTGAGAAGGAACTAAAGGCTCCTGTCTTTGTTTCATGACTATTATTATTTGGTCTCGTTTGCCCATTTTCCTTTGCTTCTGCATTTTCTCAGTTCTCTGATTAAACTTATTCTTTGGCTAAAGTTTTTCTACAGACAGAAGGCAGGCAGAGGACATGGAGTAGGGGGAGGACCATAGGGTCCTGCTTTGTTTCATTTTCTCTGTCTGAAATGATTTTTCCTTAGATATCTATTTGGTTCATTCCTTCATTTCCTTCGCCTATTTGCTCAAATCTTAACTTGTCAATGAGATCCACCCTGACTGCTCTGTTTAATACTTTACCCTGTTCCAGTTGCCCCCTCTGGCATTCTGGATTATCTCCACCTTGCTCTAATTTTGTTTTTTTAATTTTCCCCATAGGACTTAAAATCTGATAATATATTAGATCATCAATTTACTATATTTTTCATTCTTATTTTAAAGTCTTTACTATAAAACTTAGCTCAAGCAAAACAGACACTTTTGTTTTGTTGGATCCCAAACACAAAAAGCCTGGAATAGTGGACATTTAAAAAATATTCTAACAATGAATGTAAAGAAGGAAGGAAAGAGGAAGAAACCTAGGGAGGGAGAGAAGGATAGAAGGAAGGAATGAACAAAGGATAGCAATTATAAGCCAAATAAATGAGTCATTTTCCTCTCTCTGCAACTTTAATGCATATTTATCTCAGTTCCCTTCAACAACTGTTTGCTGAATACCACCATAATTTAGGTATTACTGAGTGTCACACTACATAGATAAATGGTATATTCGTCCTCAGTTAAAGAAGCTTGTAATGATTTTGGAGTACCACTGTCTCTTTATAATGCATTAAAGTATTATAGATGTTGGAATATTGTGTAGTGGAAATGCTATGATAAATTTGCACTTTAACTCATCCTAGTTGCTTCTAGATAATACAGTGGCTGGGATGGCAGTGCTGTGTGAAGTGCAACAACAGAGACAGGGAGACCAGTTAGGAGGCTTACGCAATAGTCAGGTTAGGGAAGATGTGTGTCTGAACTAGAGCAGTAGTAGTAGTGACAGGAAGAAAAGAGTGGATTTCTGAAGTATTTAGGAGATAAAATCAGAGGAACAGGGTGAATGATTAAGGATGAGAGATTTGCTGGTAGTAAGTCATGGATTTACAAATAAGCAAATTAAATCAATTCATCATTGTTGCAACCATGATTTAATACTGTTACATGAAGTAGAAGGGATAAACACAATCCAGTGATCAGAGCGAAAGCATCAGGACAACGTGATACAGAGAAATCCCAGTTTAGAATGTTCCTAGTGCTTCTAGCCACTGAAAGTTAACTGATGCTATCAAAACCAGGCATTGTGAAGGAATCAGGGGAAGTGTCAGCTCAAAGCACCAACAGTTATTCAGTTTTGTTTTATGTTTATGTATTTGATTTGCTCTAAGACAAATTACTAACATTTTTTAAAAATTCCCAGAGTGATAAGAAAGGTTGAATATGCCAATTCAACCCATTTTCCATGAGACAAAGGCCTTGGGAAATAATTTGGAAAAAAAATGCATGAAAATTGTTGCACCTGTTTAAAACAAGAATGCCATTGAAAGGTTCAACACATTAACTTACATAATTTAACACATGTCTATTAGTGACATAGTGCATAATTCATCACTCCACGAGAATGGGCATATCTCCATGTTTGCTTCTCTGGCCCTAGCATCTAGCTCAGGTCTTGGCAGTGATAGGATCTCAATAAATCTTCTTCTGATGGCTGAATAAATGAATGAGTAGAAAGATTATTAACAACGTGGATTTTGGAATCAGAGGGAAATGTTTTAAATCCTAGAACTGCCAACTACTAGCTGAGACAGCTGCTTTATTTTCTAAGCTCAGTGTCCTCATGTGTAAAATGGAAAAAATAATAACTCTGCCTCACAGGGTTGCTGACATTTAAAGATAATAATCAATTATATTTAAAACGCTTAGTACAGTGACTACAATGTAGTGGGTGTTCAATAAATATTAATAATTATTATGTTTCCGTTTGTGTGCCAGGTAGATTTTTAAGCCACAAATAAATTTGAATTTTTAAGGCAGCCTTCAAAAACGGTTACCATGGGCTTCCCTGGTGGCGCAGCAGTTGAGACTTGGCCTGCCGATGCAGGGGACACGGGTTCGTGCCCCGGTCCGGGAAGATCCCACATGCCGCGGAGCGGCTGGGCCTGTGAGCCATGGCTGCTGAGCCTGCACGTCCGGAGCCTGTGCTCTGCAACGGGAGAGGCCACAGCAGTGAGAGGCCTGCGTACTGCAAAAACAAACAACAAAAAAAGTTACCATTGCGTACTTAGTAAGCCAGAGGGTAAATCCCTTTAATGGAGTGTCCGTGAAGAAAACACATCTTCAACTGCTATTCCTATAAATCCTCAGTTGCATCATTTCACCATTTTTTCTCTTTTTGACTTCTCTTAATCAGGATAAGAAATATGTCATATAATGAAATGTTTAAATATGAAATTATTTGCCTTATAGTGGAAAGTGCTGAGAAGTGACTAGTCATTTTTTAAAAATATTTTGTTCTTTTAGAGAATGTGGTTGAATTATATTTATGCAAGAAATATATTCAATAGCTTCTACAAACTTAGAGGTGTCTTAGAAGTGTAATACAAGTTTCAATGTACTCCCTAGAAATTGATGGGATCCCACACAGCAAATGTGAGTTCGATGTTCTTTAGGAAAGTTTCACAATCCCAATAAACCTAGAACACATTAAAGCTGTTAATGAGATGGGTTAAAAACTGCATGATCAGGTACCATCTTCCTTTTAAAAAATCATATTTATTAACAAGGCAGGTCTGGAGGAGAACATAAGAGAAACTAGTGTTAGACTCACTGACCACCTGGTGGCTCAAGTACAAGATCTAGACCAAGAAATATAAGAAGCACTAAAGAGCTCTGGTAAAGTGAATGAAACCTAGCAACCAAAATGGACTCATAAGAACAAATCCTACTTATTTTATTCATTCATCCATTCAAGCACTTTTTTATGTGGTCTGTCATGCCACCCATACTAATTAAATGCTGAATAAGTGTCAGACCTTTTGCTAGATACTGTCAATGGTAGGTAATGGTTAAGAGGTCTTCTATCCAACTAACAAATTAATGCAGTCATCCAGCTAACTTGACTCTTCTGTGAAGTTATTAATAATTAGAGCTACTGATTACTAGTGTTAGCTACATGACTAAATTCTGAATTCTGAGAAGCAATAGTTTTGTTTTTGCCAAAAATAAATTAAAAATACATGGTATACTGAGAACAGATACTCAAGAGGCAGAGGATTCCCTCTGAGTGTTATGAAGGATATTCTAAATAAATAAATACATACATACATACATACACAAATAGAGTAGGGAAATGATTTATGTTTAGGAGGTGTTGCCTAAAAGCAGGAAAACTTTCCTAAAAGACTTTCCTTAAAATTCCTTTTGCTACTGTGGATTATTGATTTGAAAACTTGACATTAACACTCCTGTAGAATATTTTTTTAAGGTAGTGTTTTGCCAAGAATTCTAAGGAAGAGTACTAAGGCCAGCCGTGCATATTGCAACAATTGATATTTATAATTCCCACTCAGGCTTCAACTGTACGTAGTAAAACATTCTTAGCTTATTCTTAGCTTATCAGATTATTATTGTCCTTCACTGCTAGATGTGGGGTTCAGAATTAGAATCCTTCTCAACCCCGCAAAATTAAAGATAAATCCTATTTGTCTCTCAGTTCAATAAATAGAAGAGCTAACTATGTTATTGATATAATCCATCATTAATTTTGGTGATGTCTCATCAAGGTAAATGAGCTTATATATTTAATGTAGAGAACCGTGTAAAATTCATTGTTCAATACTTAAAAAATTAATACTAAATGCAATTTTTGATTGATTGAACACTTCAATAGTATGTTACAATGTGTGTGTGTGTGTGTGTGTGTGTGTTTAAGGTTAGAATGAAGGTCAGAAGCAATGACTTTACTAAAATGTTTGTAATTTTTATATAAGCCATAAGTCTACGATTATTTGAAAGACATAAGAAAAATGACTTGGATAATATATGCAAATTCTCTTGCCCTTCTTGGAGAAAAGATAAAATGTAAAGCTTGGAATTAATTCTTTCAAGCATTAAGTTTCCTACATAACTAACATTTTAGTGCTAAAATGTATTTACTTCTATAAAACATTATTGTCTAAATGAAAGAATAAGTGTTTAAAATATAAATCAAATACCAAATTTCTGTGATTAATATTCATCAATGTCTAAGATAAATTTTGACAAAGCGAGTGGACAATAATCAGAAAACAAATCTATTGTATAACTTCATTCTTGAAACCAGTGAAATATGGAATTCAAGTTGCATTTCAAAGTGGGGGTGGGGTGGGTACTGCACATTTATAGTCAATTAACCAGTCAATCAATGTGTATGTGTTACATATATTCTATGTCATTTTTGTCAAAGTAGAGGCCAAAAACTGCCTAAATCAATGGCCAAGTTTGTAGTGAAGGGTCAGATTCATCTATTTCATTCTCAGGTATGCGATCTTAGAAGGAACAATATTCATAAAGTACTTATGTATGATATATAGTTTTTTTCCTCCTTAATAAATGTCTTTCAAATAGAAATTGTAGCTATTTTAGTAACACTTACTGTAAACTCTAGACACTTGAAAAACATGCAGAGAGGTTATCAACTAGTGGGAGAAATTATAATACAAAGCTTGGAAGAAACTCTAATTGTCTGCTTGGAGGTTCAGGTTTTGTAAGTCTGTGTTAGCTTAGATATACATTACAATAGAAGAATACAAGTATTAGATATTGGAAAAACTAGTTTAATTAGCAATTCCAGGTGAAGGTGCCTGATAATCTACATATCTTATGTGTACCTGATGTAATACTGATGAATAATCAACTCTGAGAAGCCCTGATGTGACAAAACTTTGATAAGATCTGACCACTGAATAGAATGCTATTACCATCTAGTTGTGTAACCCTTGGACAAAAGCTACTTAACTGTTGTGGGCCTTAGTTTATTTATGTATTAAATTAGAGTGTTTGGCTAAAAATGATCTTCAAACATCTCTCAATACTTAAACGGGTTATGAAAACAATTTCGTGTATTGTGACAAACGTTGTTAAGAATAAGATAGAGTAGAATAAAAGGGAAAATATCATAGGGCATCGCATATACTAAAGGTAAATGCTACATCATGAAACTTTATTTTGGTTGTGTGTAAATAAGTACACTGGAGTATGATTTTGTTTACAGTGAGTTATGGTCAAAAATTTCAAAAACACTTGACTAGATGATTTCTAAAATTCCTTTCATTTGAAAATATTAAAAATATAGTATTTCTTTCCCTGGGCTAGGGACTTCAAGTGCAGAATCACCGAAGGGTTTAAAGAGGAAAATCAATCTACATATCTTTTCTATATCTGACATGTATTATAATAAATCAAGTAGAAAACTGCAAAAATTAGATTATTAAAAAATTGCCCAATTCAAGATCAATATATTTCTCTATGCTAGAAGCAACAAATGAAAACAATCTAGGGAATAAATAGTATCTATTTTAATGGTAAATGAAATATGTATTCATTAATACACAGGGCATTATATAGATATTATTTAAATTAAAATAACTGTTTTAAAAAGAAAATAAATAGAACAAAATAAAAATACTTAGGAAAATATGAAAATGTCTAGCTCAAAATATATTAGAACATGAATCAGTCAATAATAATTCAAATATTACATCAGAAATCAGTGGAACAGAAAGTCAAGAAATAAACACATAAAACATACACAAATATACACACAGATATACAAGTTAATAAAGAATATATTATACAACTCTGAAGCAGTGATTCTCAGCCTTAGCTGCATATTGTAATCACCTGGGGAGCTTTAAAAAGTACTGATGTCTGGATGCCAACCCCAGAGATTCCAGTTTAATTGCTCTGGGTTGTGGCTTAGGTACTGGGAATTTTAAGACCTCCCCAACTAATTACATATAATATTCAACCAAAGTTGAGAATTATTGCTTAAAGGAATTGACGCCTTTATTTACAATCACACATCAAAATTTGAACTTTGACAACAAACCCTCCAGGTGCATAAAATGAACTAGATCACATATTCTAATTCATCTTGATTGTCACTTTCATGGATTTTTCTCTCCCCAGTTGTCATTATCAATTATACCTTCTAAGCATAGTTGAGACAAATCAGAGTTTAAAAAATTTCATTACTTTGATATATAATGGAGGAGAACAAAGAAATTCAAATAGTACATAAAATATATATATTTCAAGGAGAGTTTTTTTGAATCACCTATATTTAACTTGTAACTAAAGCCCATAGGCTTAGTCCTATTTCATTCTTTATTCCCCATATCTCCTTGACACTGGACACTTTTCAGTCAAGGCCAAGGGAATATATATCTTTGCCCACTGTGGGTCTTTTCACTCTGCTCAGTTTTTCATTTCTCCTAATATTCATGCTTCTTTTCAGGGGCATCAAGTAAAACATATCAATGGAGATATTTTTATGCATTAAACATGTTTATTCTCATTATGAGGTCAGTAGTATAATATCATGCCCATCAAATTCTTATAAGCACGCACACACACACACAAACACATTTGGATTTTTAAAAACTAAATGTAAGAATAGCTTAGAATGCCTTCAAAATGGGAGAGGTTAAGAAAAGCTAGTTTTACTAAATGCCGGAGAGGGTATGGAGAAAAGGGAACCCTCCTGCACTGTTGATGGGAATGTGAATTGGTTCAGCCACTATGGAGAACAGTGTGGAGATTCCTTAAAAAACTAAAAATAGAACTACCATATGACCCAGCAATCCCACTACTGGGCATATACCCTGAGAAAACCATAATTCAAAAAGAGTCATGTACCAAAATGTTCATTGCAGCTCTATTTACAATAGCCAGGACATGGAAGCAACCTAAGTGTCCATCAACAGACGAATGCATAAAGAAGATGTGGCACATATATACAATGGAATATTAGCCATAAAAAGGAACAAAACTGAGTTATTTGTAGTGAGGTGGATGGACATAGAGACTGTCCTACAGAGTGAAGTAAGTCAGAAAGAGAAAAACAAATTTTACCATATGCTAACACATATATATGGAATCTAAAAAAAAAAAATGGTCATGAAAAACCTAGGGGCAAGATGGGAATAAGGATGCAGACCTACTAGAGAATGGACTTGAGGACATGGGGAGGGGGAAAGGTAAGCTGGGACGAAGTAAGAGAGTGGCATGGACTTATATATACACTACCAAATGTAAAATAGGTAGCTAGTGGGAAGCAGCCACCTAGCACAGGGAGATCAGCTCGGTGCTTTGTGACCACCTAGAGGGGTGGGATAGGGAGGGAGGGAGGGAGGGAGATGCAAGAGGGAAGAGATATGGGGACATATGTATATGTATAACTGATTCACTTTGTTATAAAGCAGAAACTAACATACCCTTGTAAAGCAAATATACTCCAATAAAGATGTTTAAAAAAAAAAAACTAGTTTTCCACAAAAACCATAAAAAGATTTTAAGCAAATGATGGATAATAATCATTAGCATTGTTTATTGGAGATCAGTTAGGGAGGTCAGCCATATTCCTACTGTACACTAAAATAAATTACAATAATATTAAATTTCAATGGAAAAAATGGAAATATCAAATATTAAACTAAGGGAAATTGCAGAAGGATTTAAGGATAATAATCAATTGATCTTAACATAGGGAGATAAACAGGATTATACAAATTGGCCAATATAGTCACTCGAGCCCTTACAAATAGAAAAAGATGGCAGAAGAACTGTGTAAAAAAGTGAGGCAGAAGTCTAAGTGTGAGAGGTAACTGATCAGCTGTTGCTGGCTTTGAAGGGGGCCATAAACCAGGGAACATGGGTGAGACTCTAGAAGCTAAGAACAATCCCTGGTTTACATCCAACATGGAAGGGGAACTCAGTCTAACTATACAGAAGTGAATTCTGACATCAACTTGAATAGACTGGAAGCATGAAAGGAACACAGTTCTGCCAACACTTTGATTCCAGCTTTGTGAACTCTAAGCAAACAACTGACTGGGCCACACTGTGCACAGACTTCTGACCCATGTAAACCACAAGATAATAAATAGATGTTGTTTTAAGTTACTAAATGTGTGGTAATTTGTTATGGCAGCAACAGAAAAGTAATACAACACCTCTCCACCTCATTCTATACGGGGTAACTAAAGTAATTTCAATAGCTCCCGCCTGTCCCCAGATGAAGTTCCTCAAATGAATTATAAAGCACTTCATGATCTGATCCTCACTTATCTCTTCAGTTTGTTCTTATTCATGACCACCTCCCAATGTCTAATTCCCAATGTATTTTTTTCTTCATATAGCTTATAACTCTCTTTTTTCCCAAGTTCTCAACTCTTTCTCAATTTCCCAACTTTGGATACACTGCTAATCTTTTATCTCCTGGTTTATACATTCTGTGGAAACTTAGGAACTGGGTTAGGTTTAACATTCTTATTAACTATTATATAATCTGCACCTAGCATCATAGTACTTTTATCATTCAGAATTATAAATGTCTGTTTGCTTATTTGTAGTTTCTGTAGACCTATCTCTAATTCCTATAAACTGAAAGCTTATTGACTTATTCACTCATTTATACTGTTAAACCAAATAACATGATACTCCAGTTGATAATATTCTGGAAGATAAGGAACTAAGGAAATGGTGTTACCAGAGATGATTTTTCTGTGGAAATGATATTTAACAGGAGATTTAAAGTATTAGAAAGGACCAGCCATTGGAATCATTGTGGAAATGGGGACTGGCAAAAGGGATGATACTCTATATAGGTTGGGAGGCAAAAATATCTGAGATTAAATCTTGGGTTCTTGTTGATTTCTAGAACAGAATTTGTATTTTATTCTTATTTTAATGAAAATGATTAAAGATAGTGTTGGGCTATATAGAGAGTGGTTTGGTGGACACATGATAGGAGAGTTTGAATTTATTTCCTTAGTCTCAGAGAGGATATTAGTGATAGGTAAAGTGTTGGCCATGGACAAAGAAAAATGAATTTGGATTAAATCAAAGGAACTTACTGATGTTTTAATGTGTGCGTAATGGAGAATAGTAGATCATTGTGGGCTTGCTGTTCACAGTTATATACGCAACACATAACATAATTCCTAACACAAAGTAGGCACTCAAAAAATAATTATTGAAAGAATGACTGAATGGGGGAAACATAACAAAATGCTTATGAGACTAAAAGGGGATTTCTTTGAGGAAAGGAAATATATGTCATCTATGTTGGCATAAATTACACAAAGCAGAGTTCCTCTCACATATTTGGTGGTCAATAGATGTCTATGAAAGGAATACATACTTTTTTTTGCAAAGTTAAATGTTACCTCAATTCCAAATATTTCTTCTCACTTTCTATGTTAATGCCTTTTGTCAAACTTGATTCATAAAATGAAAATACATATGTTAGCAAGCATTACCTAGTTTCTTTGACATAATGGGTATTTAATAAAACATGATAAAAAGCTGAGTAATTTTGATGCAATACCATTTTCTTTTTGATACCTGTTACATCGATTAATTTTCTCATTTGCTCTTTTAAAGTGCGAAAGTTGAAAAACAGTGTACATTTTTTTTTTTTTTGGTACGTGGGCCTCTCACTGTTGTGGTCGCTCTCATTGTGGAGCACAGGCTCTGGACACGCAGGCTCAGTGGCCATGGCTCACGGCATGTGGGATCTTCCCGGACTGGGGCACGAACCCGTGTCCCCTGCATCGGCAGGTGGACTCTCAACCACTGCGCCACCAGCGAAGTCCAACAGTGTACATTTTAATCATAATTTTTATTTTGTTTCCAATTTTCAAAGACAGAATTCTAAGTAAATAGTTGAGCAATATTTGAATATTGCAATGACTCAAAAATATTTATAATTAAAGTCTAATTTATCTAATTTACTATTCTTAAAGTAATGTTAATATTTCTAAAGAGATTGAGGACCATTTCTTCAATAATTTAATTAATATTTTTTAAAAACTATTTTTTACTTAAAAGGACTTAGTTTTTCTTGGTTTAAGATTCAAACAACAACTAATTTTTGCTTTTTAGGTAAAATGTCTGTTAACAATTTTAGCAATTAGTAGGCTACAAATTTTTACTTATCAATATAAAATATCTAGTTGTGTTGTCACTTGGATTTCTTTAGACTGTATTATATACTTTTCCTTCTTCATTAATTACAATCTATATAAAATTATTTTTTCTCACAATGTTAATGTAATATTCCTTGAATATTATGAAGTATGCTCTACAATTTCCTTTGGGCCATATAATAGATATTTTCCATAAAATATGAAAAAATGCATTATTACATGAAATCAAGCATACCAAGTTGAGTTAAAAATGAATGTTTCACTACAGAATATTTTATGCTTTTGTTTAGGAAAAAACAAGTGCTCGATAAGACTACATTTAGGTCAAGCTTTATTTCTGTTTCTAATACATAACCTGACACTTTCCAATCCTTGGTGTAAATCCTCCATTTTTGAGCATTTATAAAGGAGAAGGACTAACCTGAGCCCTTTCCAGAATATTAACTTTAGTAAGGTGTTCCAAAAAGGTTATTCCCAAGACATGGGAGTAGCAGAACACATACTAATTATTTTACAGCAGGTCAGTGAGATTTTCTCACTATCTATCCATCCCTTATTTTCTTCAGTAATCAGTTCATTTATTTGTCCAACATATATATTGAATGCGGGCAATGTCCTTGGCACATGGATTTACAGGTACGGCTGAAAGTGATATATATTGTATATGCTCTCATAAGCTTATCATCTAGTCTGGGGTTCAAACAAAAACATGTAAATGCAAATTATAATAGAAACTAAAAAATATGAAAAAAATCTAATAAATAATTTTTTTTTGCTTGAGCTCCTTTACCTCTGACTTCATATCTACTATTAATATAGAATGAAAATTTAAAAATATGATACTTTCAGGCATTAAGAAGCCACCAAATGGTTAAAGTATAACCCCTCCCCCACAAAAAAGGTGTGTCCACCAGGAACCCATAATTGTGACTTTATTTGGAAAGAGGATCTTTGCAGATATAATTAAGTAAAGCATCTCAAGATAAAGACATCCTAGAATTAGGGTGACCCCTAAATCTATCAACAGATGCCTTCGTAAGAGATGGGCAAAGAGGAATTTGAGACACAAGGGAGAAAAGATACACAAGGGAGAAAGCCAAGTGAAGATGAAGGCAGAGACAGGAGTTATGCAGTCATAAGTCAGGAAACCTCTGGAGACAACCAGAAACTGAAAGAGGCAAGGAGGTATTCTTCCCTAGAAACTTCAGAGGAAGTGCAGGCCTGCTAACACATTGATTTAGGACTTTTGGCCTCCAGCACTGTGGGAAATTTAATTTCTGTTGTTTTAAGCCATCAACTTTGTAGTAATTTGTTATGAAAGTCCTAGGAAACTAATACAGAGGGGCACAACCTGACTTTTACTTCCATTTTTAAAAGGCTATGGAAAGATAATTATGGAAGTGTGAAGGCCAAGGGGGGGCTATTTCAATTACCCAAATAGGGAATGATTATGGTCTGGACTAACACGTAAGTTGAGATGGAAGATGTGGATGCAAGGTAAATCAATTTACATGAGAAGGATGGGGAAGAGAGCAATCAATATGACTCTCAGAAGTCTGCTGGGATAGCTGGGTAGATGGTGATACTGTTTACTTAGGTGTGAAAGACAGGCAGAATAGTGGGAGAGAGGGTAGTTTTCATTCAATTATAAAATAAGTAGGAGATGATAAAGAAGAGAAAATTTCATGGTGGATTTTGATTAGTAAGATCAGTCTATATACACGAGATTTATGGACCCACACAGACACACACCCACACAAACACTTAGATTTGTGTTCTAAAACCCTATTTACACTACATTCTAAATGCAGATTACAGGTTCAAACATTTGAAAGCCATCTTTTAAAGATTAAAAACATTAATGTAAAACTTTTTTTACCTAAGGAGGCGAAGGAAGCAACAAGCACAAAAAGAAAGGGTATTGATATTGCAGAGAGTGGTGAGAACTCATCTCTACCTATGATGGGAGATATAAAGGTCAGCAAGTTTCAAGATTTAAGTTATCAATATGGATAGAACTGTGTCATGTGGCCAAGGAAGAGGAGAATGCTTTCTAGTAGAGCAAGTATAATATGCAAAACCAATGATGTTGTAAGGCACGCTATGTTGAAATTACTTTAGTAATAAATAGATTTTTGCAGATGTACATGAGGGAGTATATGAAGAAGGGGGTGGCCCATATGGAGGCAAAAAGATCTAGTGGTTCTAATATGTCATTCTAATAAATGCTGCCTTGGATCTTTGTGATCTGGGAAGCTGCTGAAGGATATTAAAAGGTAGAGTTCAGGATCTGAACAGATTTTTAGGGATATTATCCTGGTGGTATGAGATAGTACAGAAAAACTATAGTCTGTGTCTGCACAGAGTGTATTACTCCCAGGAAGCACCTAAGAGTAAACGGTGGCTTTAATTAGAACAAAAGAATATGTTCCTGCTGTTTGTTTGAGACAAATATACCTACGATAACTGAGGATGAAAGCAATGCCCTACCACTCCCTTCTGAGAATAACAGCAATGTTCTGTGATTCTCTTCTGTTTCCATCCTTCAAGACAATCAGTATTTATAAAGGTGGAAGTACAAAGAACAGTTTTAGAGTCAAATTGACAGGGGGAGGCTTCAAACTTGAAGGAAACATCATCAATAAGGGCATCTAAATCCAGTTTTTTAGATCCAGTTTCTCTCTTTCTCTCCCTTTCTTTCTGATAATTTGAATAGTCCCAGGGTATAGAAAGACAGTCTCCTGTAAGGATATTAAAATGTTATTTAAAAAAAAATAGAAAGAAATGTTCATGTTGTTCTGTTTGTCAGTAAAGTATTATTTAATTCAATAAAGTTTCATGAGTTCCTATCAGGTATTAATAGTCTTCTAAATTGTGAGGTACAATGATGATGAAGAATATACTCAATTTTCAGTAGCATGAATCTGAGTGAGAAAAAATAATGGCTTTTAATTGCCAGACAGTAATAGAACATAAGAAAGAGATTTAAATAATTTTCTTTCACACTATATGTATGCTTCTTGAGGAAAGGGTGGTACAAATTATGACCAATGGGATCTGGGAAGCCTTCTTAGAGGAAGTAGACTTTGTGGAAAATACTTAGGACTGTGGAGGATTGGGAGTGTGGTCACAGCATCTTTTGATGAAGTAATCTTGGAATGTCAAGGTGGTGACTGTGCTGAGAATCAGTGAAAATTTTTTGAACATTCTGGTGTCATCAAAAAATTTATCTTTCTATAAAATCATGCTCTTGATCATGTTTAGACTGTGCTAGCATGAGGATGCTGGAATAAATCGTCCTGAATCACAACTTCCTTCACATTTGCTAGCCCCTCCTTTCACTTTTTTCTTTACCTATATCTTATTTATAATTCATTCATTTATTCATCTGATTGAAGGGTTTTATTGCAAGTTATCACAAATACAGATTTAAATAATTTAAAGGGATTCTTTGGATTACATTACTAAAACATTCAGAGGTAAGGAAGTCTTCAAGCTATGTTTAATTTCATTGTTCAAGTCACACTAATCTTTTTTTTTTCTCAATTTTTTAGCTCATTCTCCTTGAAGTGGATCCTAATCTCATATAACTTTCTATTCATAGTTTTGAATTGTTTCCTAAGGTCTCAGCTCTAGATAGTTCCATGTTCAATGGATACTTCTACATTTATATTCCATCGATAGAGCCTCATTTCCCCTGACTGTCCAAAACCAAAACAAACAAACAAACAAAAAAATCCCTCCAACCTTTGATCTGATTAGATCAATCTAGATCAGGTGCTCTTCCCTAACATTAAACCGGGGTCTTCAATATCTGTGCTATTGATATTTTAGCCAGGCAGTTCTTTCATAGAGAAAGGGATGGTCCTCTGCATTGTAGTTGTGGGGTAGCATCTCTGGCCTTTACCCACTAGATGCCAGTAACAACTGACACCACTGCTTCTCCTTCACACACACACACACACACACACACACACACACACACACATATACACACACGTCCCCAGATATTTCTGAAGGTCTCTGGAGGACAAAAATGCTCCTAGTTGAGAACCACTAAATTAGGCTGATAGAGTTAAGTCTGAACCCTAAGCTAGTAGAGAGGGATTCCCCAGAAGCCAGGTCCTGGGAAGATAATGGTATAGACATTCTGTAATTTTTGTTTGAGGACCATTAAGAGAGAGGGAGAAAAACTCTAGTAGTCAATAGACAAATTATTCGCTAAAAATACATTTTTCCATTCATTCATTGAACAGATATGAATTACAAACCTATTATGTATGTGATAAGATGATAGAAAAATTGAAGAGTGAGATAAGTCTAGTATCCATGCCTAATGGCCCATACAGTCTACCCATCACAGTCTACATTCCAATTTACAGTGCTTTTGGAATTATAAACAACAACAACAACAAACATTTGTCCGTATAGCTTTCTGAGCATAACTCTGGCAGAGCTCTTATTATATTTTTTACTCAATGATTTACTTCTCAGTTTTACCCCTAAATACATCATAATCTCCTCGAGAGCAGATATTATTTATCCCTGCTATACGTATCGCCAGTGCCTAGAACAAAGTAAGCTCTCATTAAATGTTTTATGAAAGAAGGAAGCTCTTTTTATGCAGCACTTATCATTCTCATTAATGCCAAGGATTCTTGATACAGAATCTCTGTATCTTAATAATCATTGCTTTGTTGTAAAATCTGATGATTAATAGTAACATACCCTGTCATATATTCTTGTTTACAGTTTGACTTTACATAAACTGTGATAAAATACAGAGGAGCAAGGATTATGAGCTCCCATACATCTGTCATAACCTTATCTAGTAGGCACTACACCAAAGCTTCATCTAACAGGGACATAATTTATATTAGCCCACAACCATGGCTTTTATAACACTTGTGCCTCTTAAGACCTTCTTTGAGTATATATATTTTTTCCTAGATGTAACTTACTAGTCTCTAAAATAAAGGATCACATAGATGCTGTAAAATTTCTATTGGGAGATGTATTAATTGATAATAGCAGGTAGTAGATAAGAATGAAAGAGTACTAGGGAGTTTGGTAATATATGAAGAGGATTAACTAAAATCCTTAAGTGAGAAAAAGTAGCAGTTTATTCCAAGAATATCAGGTGGAATTGGAGAGACACTGCATACCTTGAATGCGACTAAAGTAGCAATCCAAAGCCTATATATCAATGAAGATAAGGTTGACCCTGTTCCCATGCCTTAAAATTTGGTTTAGCCCTTGCCTAACCAGCAGCCAGCATCCAATATACAGAATCTGCATTAGAAACATTAAAATTTGTCCCTGATAACAAAATCTAAACCCTCATTGTGCAGCTCTGTCTTGTTCCTTTTCTGGGTTATTTGACTCTGAATTTCTTATTTTCTGATTTAGGCTCCATGCTTGTCCCTTAGACCTGAAAATAAGTATTTTTTTATAGCTACCATGTATCAAGTGGTATATGCAATCAAGATGTTAAATTCATCACTTAAGATTATTACCCTTAATCCTAAGAACTTTGCTGAGACTGTTACTCACTCCTCATGTGGTAGGCAGAATTCTAAGATGGTGCCCAAGATTTCCTGTTCCTTGTGTAGATGCTCTGCATACTACCTGAGGCTGTAAATAGGAAGTATTTTATTCCTGTAATCAGATAATGTTATGTTGCATTTATGTGAGTTTAAGAAAGGGAGATTATCTAAGTGCACCTAATTTAATCACACGACTGTGAGTTAGTTTTCCCTCAAACCTGTCTGGCTTTCCAATCTCTGTACTCACCCCTACTGAATTAATCCGGCTGTCCTTCAACACTCCCCTTGGAATACAGTCTTGCATGTTTGTCCTCAGGCTGTATGGGCTTCTCACTTCTGTGGTAACTAACCTCTCCAGTTGTGGAGAGGACATCTCACAAATCTAGAGGAGCTCTACCTCAAAAAACATTAAAAATCCAGGTCCTTTCCATAATTTCTCACATCTTTAGAGTTCTAGATCTCTAATATAACAAATGATCCCTTGAAACATCTTCTGAAAAATGCAATGAGAATTCCCTGCTTTCTACATTTTATGCTGGGATTCTGGGGAAAAGTTTTGCTATGTGTTCCTGACCTTTTGTCTTTCCCCTACTTGCTGATCTCCACCTACCTTCACAAAATGTTAGCAGTTAGAACCTCACCCCCAGCTATAAACAGCACCTGCCTACAGCAGAACACGTGGAGCCTAACCGATCAGTGATCTGTGTATAGATCCATAAGAAGTAGCCACAATCCCATAACCAGTTCCCACCTGTAGTCATTCAGGAGAAATATTTTATTTACTCATCTAAAACCTTTTAAAACCCTTTTCCATGGTAAATGAAGCCCTGGAGCGGTGATGAAATGTTATTAGAAAGAAACATTACTAAGATATTCAAGTTTTTACAATTTCATAAACCAAAAAGAGTAACTCTAAAACGGAAATTGGGCCTCTACCAGCAGGTTTTCTCCCCAGCTTAAAGACTGCGCAGTGATGAAAATGTGGACAAATTGATTGGGTTAGAAGGATAATTGTCTGCTACAAAAGTAATTGCTAAAAGTTAACGAATTTAGAGTGCTCTAGTGGAGGAGAAATAGCTTCAGGCTATAAAAACTGGCTTCTGCAAGTTCTATTTCACACAAATAATTATTACAGGAAACAAATGACATCTTATTTATTGGCAGTAGGACATGGATCCTTGGTGATCACCAGTGAAAAAAGGGAAGTATGAAATTAATTTGTACTAAGCAAAACACTCAATCCAGCAAAGCTGTCCTTTGAATTTCAGTTGGTATTTAGGCAAGTTATTATCACCTCAGGTCATTTGAACACTGTAGCCAATGCGCAGTGCTTTCACCACAGTTGTCCAGTTGGATATTTCATTTTTAACATGCATCGATCTACAACACATGACAAGAGTTATTACCTGTGATGTATAATGATGAGACTATCAGCTAAGGGGGAAATGCTTAAAAATTACTTAGTCTCCTATCAATGTTATCACTCAAATGAATTTATCTTATGTCTCAGGAAGAAAATCATTCATTAGGAGCTTTGAATTATTTATTGCTATTTGTTCTGAAAGTCCTAGAAAAGAGTAAAGAAGAAAAACAATCGCTCTAAAACTATCATAAGCATGCAAACCATGCCTTCACAGATATGAAAAAAATGTAAAATGTCAAGTTGTTCTAGCCTAAAGACACAAACGTATTTTCCTTTTCTCATCAACTATTTTCTTTTAGAATTATATGTAGCAGTATGTAAACATCACTGTATAAACATTTTAAAATGACTCAAGGGGTGGTAGTGAAGGAAATCCTTGATTTATAATACTTGTTTATTTTTTCGGTGTAAATATCCCCCACCATGGATAATTTCAAGTTGCTAACATAACATCATGTGAAGAGGATCTGGGAAGGGATGCCCACAATCAGCTCACCCAAGCCTGTAGGAGCTGTTGGCTCCAGGACACCACTGATTGTATTCTTCTGTTATCCTAAGAGCCCAAAAGCAAATGCCCTGAGAAAAATGACTCAAACAACCCCTATTGTGCATGGTACTTCCTTTGATTCATCATAAGTTATTAGTATTTTTATTTACTAGTCTGCATTTCTCACTAGAACGAAAGACTTTTTGGTTGGTTTACTCATAGGCATGGTAGCCAGCTGAATCCTTAGACATAAATATACAATAAACATTGTTAAAAGAATTTTCCTGTGTTGTCTCATCGTAGTACCTCCCAAGACTCACATACAGGAGCCAGCACTGAGCTTAATGCAAAGATATTTTTAGGTGCTTACAGTTGGTCAATCCTTTAAGGAAAAATCTCAAACCTGATATAGATCCTTCTCACCTTTAACTCCCAGACTGCCCTTATATTTTATTGGATATTGAACACAAAACAGTTATTCTCAAGCATATGTAGAAACATACTGAATTCAATAATAATATTTTGCATGGCGATTAGGATGTATTCAATCACTTTTCATCTTCAAAACAACTCAGAGAGTCGTATATCCTTTCACTAACTACAACAAAGGGTTATTTTCCCAAGGTCATGAAGTTAGTTGACAGTGAACTTAAAAGTGGAAGAAAATGCTTAATTTCCTCTTTCTCCCTTTGTACCATATTTCGATCATTTTATTTTTTCTCAAGAAGATCAATCACATTGAATTCTACTACTAAATTTTTGGCCATCCTTGTGCTAAATGTTGAGACCACAAGGATGCAGATAAGCTTCTGTTCTAACTCTTCAGACATGATCAAGGATAGATGCATGTGATTAAATAGTATACACTGTTATTTATGCTACAATAGAGTTATTAACATATTGTTATGAAACTAAGAACAGTGGACGATTATTTTTACCTTGTGAATGAGAAGAGGTGTCACAAAGTAATTTTGTTCAGTGATGCACAGAATGAAAGCATCTAGTTTTAAATCGATTTTGAATACAGTTTGAAATTACTAAAGTCATTATATCATATCTTTATATTTTAGTTGAACACTTAAATTCTTCTTTAAAGATTTGCACGAAAACTTTTCTGTTCCCTTATTTGTAATGCTGTGATCTTTAGAGAAGCTCTTATCTTTCCCTGATCCAATCCTTTTCTTTTTAATTATTTTTTTGAAGTATAGCTGATTTACAATGTTCTGCTAATTTCTACTCTGCAGCAAAGTGATTCAGTTTTTTCTCTTTTTTTTTTAAAGTTATCTTATTGAAGTGTAGTTGATTTACAGTGGTGTCTTAATTTTTACTTTCCCTGTCCCAATCCCAATAATAGATAAGTGGTCAAGAAAGAGATAGTAAATTAATTTGTAAAGAACTTCATAAATGGAATAAATAGTTTAGCCATCTACTTTGAAGTACAAAATATTTTTATACACTTTTTTATTTTTTCAAAATATTTTGTGTGGCTCTTTGAATTAAATGCACTCATAATATACATCATGTGTATTATAAAATGTTCTGTGAAAATCTCACAGAATACTGTCACATGAACATGAGTGAAAGTTCATTAAAAATAATTCAGTATTTATTGAATACATTTTTCTTTTGTGCTATGGTGAACACTTCATCTCAAGAAGTTTTTGGAGGGTTAGCATACCTCATAAGGCCATGTGACAAACCCAAAGGCAGGCTTAAGGGTTCAATGATATGCAGTTTTGTATGTAGTATACATTTCAAAGAGAAGAATGGAATTTAAAATCTGAATACTATCTTCATTTCTATGTTTATATTTTTTGAATTGACCTCACTCCTTCTCTCCTTCTCTCCTTCTCCCACACCTGTTTCCCCATCTCTTCCAACATCACATTTCTCACCCCCCAGAAATGTATTCCTCATCTTTATTTATTGCTTTTATTTTAAAGAATAGAAAGGAAGAAGGCTTTTTCAAAAGGTTTCAAAGACTAGCGGTCATCACGTGCTCAAGGTTAGGAGCTGGTCCTTATGACCAACTGGCTGCTCAGTATCCATTTCTTTTCCTTTGGGGAACAGCCATCCTTCCATGTGCCAAAGTGAAAGTCACTGCCATGGATGAGAGATGTTCACATCACCAAAGCATGACCAGTCAGTCTCTCTCCCATGGGAACTGTGGAGAAATAGGATTGGAAGCAGTGAGTCACCCACAGCAAAACTGAATTTGGCTAGGCCGTTAACTGCTGCCATGGTGGACAGCATCACAATCCCCAGCCTATTCATTTCTGTTAGGGCCCCTAAATCAAGACAAGACAACTCACCCTATCCCTGGGATTTTCCTCCCACACAAAGAAGAAGCTTCTCACAATCAGTCTACACCCCCACATTCTGAAATACGCTTTAGGCAGCTGCCCCAGACCCAGGCTCTTTCCCATTTTCCCTCTTCCTCTTGCTGCTGGTGGGACCCCTCACACGGGACTCCCTCTGCTTGCATATTCCTGAGTGATAACCCACTTAATTACTTGTGACCCTGTCACTGGTGTGATGTTTTAGAAAACTGAAACCTTTAAAGTGGGGAGAGTGGCAGACACTGGCCGAAGACAGAAGTAGGACTAGCGGGAACCTTGAATCTGAAGGGGAAGCATGAGAAGAAAACCAGTTGGGGTTTATTCATTCTGGCAGAGGCACCCAAGTGATCCTCCTGAGTAATCACTGTTACCACGACTGCTGGGTTTCTCACCTCTCTGCAACTGGTTCTTTACCCTTCCATTTGATCATGTGCATCCCCCCAAATTTCAGATAAATTTTATTTATAAATAATTAGCCAAAGTTAGATTGACTGCTGCCAAAGAATTATAAATGATTTAAAGGATTTAATGAGACTAGTCTTTCAGTTGGAAAAAAAAAGAAACAAAAGAAATTCAGGACTTCCCTGGTGGCACAGTGGTTGGGAAGCCGCCTGTTAATGCAGGGGACACGGGTTCGATCCCTGGTCTGGGAAGATGCCACATGTTGCGGAATGGCTGGGCCCGTGTGCCACAGCTACTGAGCCTGTGCTCTGGAGCCTGCGAGCCGCAGCTGCTGAGGCCCGTGCACCTGGAGCCCGTGCTTGGCGACAGGTGAGGCCACCGCAGTGGGAGGCCAGTGCACCGCAGTGAGGAGTGGCCCCCAGTCACCTCAACTACAGAAAAACCCACAGCGATGGAGACCCAATGCAGCCAAAAATAAATAAATTTATTTAAAAAAAAGAAAAGGCAAATCAGAGCTATTTCTGAATACCTGCCCACACATACTTTCTCTCTGTCACACACACACACACACACACACACACACATCTACCCACACATACTCTCTCTC
>NW_021703777.1:82910749-83005467 GCF_005190385.1 Monodon monoceros | reverse complement strand
CACACACACACACACACACACACATCTACCCACACATACTCTCTCTCTCACACACACACACACACACACATCTACCCACACATACTCTCTCTCTCTCACACACACACACACACACACACATATCTTAACAGCTGGGCCAAGCCAAAGGATGTTTCTACTAATCCATAAAGATTCATCCAGTTTACACATTGCCTCTGTGGTCACACATATTTTCTACTTTTATTCAAGAGAGAAATTTTCTCCCTCCCCTAAGCCCCATGGCTCTGAACGCAACCTTGTGTTTAGACTCTGCTTTAAGGACAATAGTAAAAATAATTGATATTTCTTTAATGGTTACTGTGTACCAGACACTGTTCTAAGAAAATTATGGTTTTGCTCTTATTTCTTCCCCAGAGCAGGCATTATTATTATTATTCCACTATCCAAATGAGGAAACCAAGTTCAAAGTAAGGAACTTGCCCAGAGTTTCATAGCTAACATGGCAAAACAGAACTTGATTCAGAGGTCACTCATTTTATCATTACCATACATTGCATATAACTTGTATTTTTATACCTTTCTTTTGTGGTGCTCTTAGCCTATCTACAGTGGAACCAGAGAGTGTGCATTGGACATTATATTTGCCTAGTATCCAGCAGAGTATTTACCACATTTTAGGAAATCTGTAAATATCTGTTAAATAATTTTCTTGTAGAGTTCAAAAGAGATAACGTGAATTTTTCACTTTTCAGTGAGCTATTTTGACATAATTTCAACATAGACTAAGTTTCTTTCAATGCAAGTGAAAAATTTAGTTAGCAATTGCTGAAGAAAGATTCTGGAAAGAAAATAGAAGCTACATCTCTGACAAGCATTCAGTGAATATATTACATAAACCTATAAATGAAGGAGCTAAAATTTCTGCCTGAAAGAGAAGAGGGCAAAGGGATTTGAAGATCATCAGCTGATAATCAGAGACAGGAAAGCTCTAGAGAGGGTATTATTGAAAAATATCAACCACCAACAAAATATGCCCCAAAGTGCGTGTATAAGACAGAGCTAATTGTCCCATTTCTATCAGCAGCTAAGGAAACGTGATCTTGTATTTTCAACTTAAATCTTCAGACTTTATATGCTTCCGGGGAAGCTAAAGTTCTATTGCTTAAAATAGCATGGCACTTTGGAGATTTTTCTTAAAAAATAAATTGTATCTCAATGGTAGCAAAAGAATGTTGATGATAAAGTAGACCCGTTATCTTAGAAAAGCAAAATGCCCCTCTAGGTACAACACAGCACCATGGGCTTCAGGAGACAAGATGATATGAACAGGGAGAGACTGGAAAATGTGACAGGCAGAGCTGGCTTTAGGCACTTGGGGTTGCTGAGGAAGCCCACGTGTAAGGTAAGCTCCCCAAGGATCATTTTAAGTCACTCATTTAGTATAACCTGGGGTCGAAATGTGATGTGTATCAACAAAATCCCAGCAATGTACCCATGCAAAAGTGCTCATTTCTCTCTCATCCGAAGCAGCAGAGAGCCCCATGAGCTCACACAGGGTTCTCAAAGAGCCAAAAAGAAGTAATGCATTTAGTAATGGAGGCAATTAAGAAGTGATAATGTGACTTACATCTGTCACAGTCCAGATATCAGGAACTATTTATGTTTAAGTATCTAGACACAGATTTGGGTTACTTACCTATGGATAATGAGACTTCATGCTTTCGAGCCATTTTCACTCTCCAAATTATGTGCATTCCAGGCTTTGGGGGGTTGCAGTACATTTATAATGCTGAACATACTTTAGTGTATTGAGGCCAGCTCCTGACTGCAGAGTAAGAAAGCAAGGACAAATGCTGAGAATAAGTAAGATTATTAAATCTACAAATAAATAAGTGAAAGTTGGCTTGAAAGGAAATATGTTTTATATTTGTAAATGTATAAGATGCGAGAGTGTGCTACATTAACCCTCACCTATAACAAGTTGCTAATTATATACAGATGGGTCTAAATGATGAATGCTAGTAAGGTTGTGACAGCACAACACTCCCATCCCCAAAAGAAATCCTTTTCTCTTTTGATACCCACTTTAAGACTCTGTTCAGATTTGTTTTTTTCTGTTATCAAACTCAAATGCTGACCTTCATCCCACTGGCATTTAACAGGACAGATTCTGCTAATAAATATATTCATATTTGCAACTGGCATGTGGATACTGTGAGTTGTGAGGCAGAAACTAAAACCTATGCTGCTTAGTTGTGCATGTGCGTGTGTGTGTGTGTGTGTGTGTGTGTGTGTTGACTTGTTGACCCAACCTGCAGGGATACGCCCTATTGTTTCAGCTCAGTTTCACTAGAGGAGCAGCAAGGTTCCCTCCCCTTCCTCCCCCTCCATTCTTAAACCTTTGTGTAGTACTACAACATGAAGCTTAAGTAATGTTTATGAGACAAAGTCACTTGTGTATTTTCATTTACTTCAGCCACTGTAATTTCGAGTCTCTCTGTTGCAGCATCTTATTTTTCACCTTCGATAAAAACAGTGGTTAGTTGAAAGGGTGGTCAAGATAAATAAGTTACCACATTTTCAGAAATGGAAGTCAAGGTACTCTTCTTATGCACTCACTTCCTCGCAGGGAATCTAGGTCTTCTACCATCTTCCCTTTTGTTGTTTTGTTTTGCTGTGTTCATTTGTTTGTGTGTGTGGTTGGGTTGGGGGTGGAGATGAGGGTTGTAGGCACCCAGACTGTTGCCAAATGGCAGGGCAAATGAGGCAGGAGTCCTTGCTCTGAAGCAGCTCATCCCCTGAAAACATCTGCTGTGCTTCTTGTTCTGCCATAGAGAGACCCAGCTCTCTCCTGATCCCAAATCATTCTCCCTCTTTATCTAATTTTAGTTACCAATTGACCTTCTCACTGCTCTTCTATCCAGACCCACTTTTGTCAGTCTCTCTAAGGGAAAGACCAGTACTGCAATCAATTAATATATTAAAAATACAACTCTCTAACAAGCTAGTTTGAAGTATTTCATATCTTACTATATTTAGTTCACTAAACATAGTGAAATATGGTAAACTCTGTGTGTGTGTGTAACTGCTCATTGTTATACTGGCCAATACTATATAAATAAGAGAGTGTAATTTGAATCTGCCTAATGCGAGAGCTACATGGTCTCCAGTTGGTGGCTTGGCCTACCAGAATCAACCTGAATGCTATAGCATGCTTGGGGTCCAAGTTGAGTGTGACACTGAAAAAACAGTAAAGAGAACTGTGAAGCAAGAAGCAGCATACACAATCCAGAAATGTGGTAAGAATTCAAGGAGATTTTGTATGAGAGGTTTAACACAGCAAAATTTATTTGAAGTCTAGATTATCAACAATCTAAAGAGATTCAGAGAATTTCATCCTATGATAGATTTGTATGGGTATTTTTTTAATGCTATTGATACACAGTCCATATTCAGTACAAATCTAGGCCACTAGTTCAGGCAGGCATGAAGTGTGATTTTAATACTGTAGGACAAAATCACTTCTATTTTAAACTCAGCTCTGATGAATGATGAACAAAATGTCAGCCACATTGAAATTTATCTCTACCAACTCTTTGGTTTTCCCTAAAGTATGAAGGACTAGGGGAGGTGATGCTTACATATGGCCCCGGAATTGTGGGTAGAAATATCTGGCCATTGTTGGCCATCTGTCCACTCTGATGTCCTCTGAGGTATACCTGGTCCTGCCCCATCCTTTGTTGCATGAAGCTTGCAGCTAGGTTTTCCCTTCTTCCCAAATATGAGGTCTCTCTAAATGCAGGTCTAGCAAAGCTCACTTGTGATTCCCTTGGGGACCATTCTGATAGCTCTAGAGACTCTCTGATGGAGCTTAGACTTTCTCTATCAAGAGACATAATCTTAATTTCTAGCATTCTTTCTCACATGCCTCTCTGGGCACGGGATTTTAATCTCCAAGGAATAAACTTCTGAAGTAAAGAATTAGCACCATTTATTTTCAGATTCCACAAAACCTACCTGAAGTTTCTCTTCTCCTTCTGGTCCCTTGGATTTGGATGAGACCGAACATCACTTTTCAAGAAGACCAGCACAAGGGTACTTTGCTTCTCTCTTCTCAGCCTTGGCTCCAAGTGGGAACTGTATTTTCTACTCCAGGGAGTGGGGAACACTAGCTCAGCTTCATCACATATTCTTCCAAAACTTTTTAGTTTTATATTGTGTCCTCAGCTTTTAAAACCTAAAGGATGTATGATACAGTAAGAGAAATATCAAGGAAAACCTATGCTATGTATTACTTGCATCCACACTGTACCTTGTTATTTTATGCTTATTCAATTTTATCTTTAGAGTTGCCATACTGTATGGTCATAGTAAAAATTATTAACTCAATTTTGGAAATAAGGTAATAATATTCAGATAGGTCGAGTTGTCACCCAAACCTTGGGATGAGAACTAGACTAGAACTCAAGTCTAGTTCAGGACTACAGCATGCATCCTAGAAAAAAAAAATATTTCAAATTCTTTTCACATTTTCTTGCATATGACAACAGTAACCAAATAAAAATCAATTTATTTAATTTTTAATGAACTATCAAATATACATATGTTGGCATAAGAAAACAAGTTGTATATTTAACCTGTAAGATAGTCATTGTGTCAGAGAATGTAAAGAATATTTAAATCTGGAGGAAACCTCATTATATTTATCTGAAGTGTCTTGAAGCCAGTGAGTTCTCTCACAGTTGTTTATTATATCCATTTCTGGTGATTGAGGTATGGATGCTATTTATCTCCATAACATGTTTACAAATTCAAATAACATGATGAATATTCATCTCTGTCAAAATACATCTCATCTTGTTCTATATAGCCATACACCATAGTTTTCCAACCTTTGCTCCACAGTAGAATTATCTATGGAGATTTATGTTTCCAGAAATTCTGATTTAATTGGTCTAGGTGGGGACCCAGGATTGGATTAGTATAAGTTAGCTCTTCTAGGTCATTCTAAACTGCAGTCAGGGTTGAAAAGACCTGCCTTAAAAATTGTCTGTGTATTATTCATAATTTACCTGTGTGTACTTAAACCTCCATGAGGATGGACAACACAAGCTTATTTGCATTGAAAGATACTACATTTTGTTCCTGATGAATCTCTCTCCCCTTCTCTCTCTGTCTCTGTCTCTCTCTGTCAGCCTGTATATCTCTGTCTTTGTCTCTCTTTCTCTCCCCCTCCTCCTTCCCTCCATCAGTATCTCTAGTAGGGAAAACAACCTGGGAAGAGTGACGCCTGCCCCTCCAATTCAAATACTCCTAGTGCTGAGTCTTAACTTCTCTGTCACATTATGAGTGCCACTGTCACTCTGATACCTTTTTCATATTCTAGTGGAGCACCTATAAGGAGTGAGTAAGGCGAAGGCTATTGTAAAATGAAATAAACATTGTTCTAACTTGATTTTCCTTTCAGAATTCAGAACATCCTGTCCATGTGCCAAACCCGTGGACCAAAGCTCACTGATACCCTTTTGAATCTCCCAAGTGATGATATTGCCATGTTTGTTGGGAAGGGGTCCAGATGAACATGTGGCAAAATTGACTTGAATGAGAGAGTGTATTTCTAAGCCTATGGGTTGAGTCTTTCTATAGACTCAGCTTTGCTCTTACTTCATTGTCAGCCCTCCAAGAGCCCAGTAACCTGTGACAGCTGAGTTATTGTGTTCTTGATAAAGGCTGCTTCTACCATAGGTCCTTATTGCTGTTTTTCTTTGAGCCAATTCTCCTCAAATCAATTTATCATCTTATCTACTGAAACTGCTACATCTCTCATATCATTTCATTTATATGTTCCCTATGCAGCAGCCTCTAATGACCATTTCATAATATGGAAGAACAGGCAGACATGTACTCTGAGCAAAACCTTATTCTAAATAATGAAATAGCTGTTATAGAATTAGAAAAGAATTGAGCATTTCAGCTCTAGCAGTCAGAAAAAATCTCTTACTCAGCTTAACTGATCACCTGTCTCTTTGCACACACATTCCTCTATTGCGGATACTTGTGTCTAGGCTGGTCTACACAGTTAAATAATCAGCACTGTTACAGCAGGAGTTGTGTCATACATCTTGCTTTTCATTGTAGATCTTGGAAGCAATGCTACCTGAGCAGAAGTAAATCTGTTGTACAGATAATCTCTACTTTATATTTGAAACCACTGCATATTAGAATTACATACAAGAATACTCTACTAACACTAGAACAGACTTGTAGCTGCCAAGGGGGAGGGATGGATTGGGAGTTTGCGTTAGCAGATGAAAACTATTATATATAGAATGGATAAACAGCAAGGTCCTCCTTTACAGCACAGGGAACTATATTCAATATCCTGTGATAAACCATAATGGAAAAGAATATGAAAAAGAATGTGTATGTATGTATAACTGAATTACTTTGCTGTACAGTAGAAATTAACACAACATTGTAAATCAACTACACTTCAATAAAATAAAAGAAACAACAACAAAAAAAGAATACCAACACTAATATGGCTTGCCTTTTAAAAAATATTCTTAGATATCAAATATGCAAAAAAGAAAGTGGTAAATCAAGTAACATGCTTGTTTTAGTCGTTTATGACTAATGTATTTTGACTTTTTGAGTAACAACTCAAAGCCACATCACTCAACAGATGCTTACTGATTGATTCATTCAAGCAAATATGTAATAACTTGTTTACTTTCTCTCAGTTCTTACTGTAATCAGGTTGTAAGTGTCATCTCCCCCATATCAAGTACACTTCAGAGAAACTTACCTGTTGTGCTTAGGAGACTTTGTGTATGTTTTCTTTCACGCTCCTGAGGTTAAAAACTCAGAAATTTGCCTTTGTGAGAAAGTACCTGAGATTTAACATCAGAATGAAGGATGAAATCAAAAGACAAGTAGATCAGAAGGCTTTTGGTTAGTGTTTAAACTGGGAATGCTTTTAAATTAACAACATATCAACTTTCTATGAACTAGCTACACAAAGATGATGCTTACACTGTCTCTTTTCATAACCGTCAATGAATATGGTCTGAATCATAAAAAAATAAACTCTCAAAGAAGAACTTTGATTTTGGAGAACTATTTCATATGGAGTGGATGGACATATAATTTCATTTTCTACTAATTAGGTGTACTTCTAATTAACAATGTTGCACCTTTCTCCCTTCAAGAAAGTAAGTTCACTAAGGAACCACTTGTAACTTCTGGATGCTATAAAGCTACATCAATATACTCTGGTTAACAACAACGGCAAAAAAAAAAAAAAAAGCCAGATAAAAGGTGAAATAATTCTTCAATGAAAACATATGATGATGTCTCATAATTCAGGTTAAATTTCATAATTATTCATAATTCAGGTAATTTCAGGTTAAATCACTTTTGTTTATTTATCTACTATAAAGAGAATCTCAGAATCCCCAGAATGTAACAAAACAAACCAGCATGCATAAACACAATAAATGTTGCGTGAATATACAAAGAAAAAGCCTAATTAAGGCTGGATAAACAAATATATGAACTAATTAATTCATGGAAACAAAATATGGTAACATTGAGACATACCAATTATAAAGAAATAGACTTTAAAGTTCAACCATTCCTGATACTGGATCATATCATCCACATTAGTCTGTGTATGGTCACAGTTTCCATCTCAAGATCTTCTTTTAAGTAGGTTTCCAATCTTGATTACAATAAAAGTGTTATATATATTTTCTCAATTCCAATGTTCTCTCCTTAAAAGCCATAGCTTTACATCTTTGCATGAAATTTTCCTTTTGTTGGTAAAAACAGGCTTTACTTTTTTTTTTTAACATCTTTATTGGAGTATAATTGCTTTACAACGTGTGTTAGTTTCTGCTTTATAACAAAGTGAATCAGTTATACATATACATATGTTCCCATATCTCTTCCCTCTTGCGTCTCCCTCCCTCCCACCCTCCCTATCCCACCCCTCCAGGCGGTTACAAAGCACCGAGCTGATCTCCCTGTGCTATGCGGCTGCTTCCCACTAGCTATCTATTTTACGTTTGCTAGTGTATATATGTCCATGCCTCTCTCTCGCTTTGTCACAGCTTACCCTTCTCCCTCCCCATATCCTCAAGTCCATTCTCTAGTAGGTCTGTGTCTTTATTCCTGTCTTACCCCTAGGTTCTTCATGACATTTTTATTTTCTTAAATTCCATATATATGTGTTAGCATACGGTATTTGTTTTTCTCTTTCTGACTTACTTCACTCTGTATGACAGACTCTAGGTCTATCCACCTCATTACAAATAGCTCAATTTCATTTCTTTTTATGGCTGAGTAATATTCCATTGTATATATGTGCTGCATCTTCTTTATCCATTCATCTGATGATGGACACTTAGGTTTTACTTTTTATTGCCTTTCCTATGTATAGTAAACCATACTTAACTCTACCAAGAAAAGTTTTAAGACTTCTTCAAACTCCAGTGAATTTTTACTGGGGTTGGCATTTTCTCAATGAAAGCATTCAGCCAATTTTAATAACATGTTGGTAATGATTTTAGATTTGTTCATCCACCTTCTGTATGATCAGTGATGCTAAGGGATGTATTTAAGAAGACACGTGGGGTACATATCATGTGTATGATTCTGAAACCAGCTGCTCTATAAATGATTCATTTGGTTTGCAGTTTGAATATTGCCTGGATGCCTCCAGATGGATTTAGTGGACATTTTAAATCAATTCTCTATTATGGTCTATCATTAGAGAGAAAACATGCAAAAGTTCATACAGTCAGAATCACTAACTTAAATCAGATCTGAGAGAACATGTAGGTGTCTTTTCCACTTGTGTTCTTAACGTTTCTTCTGTGCTTACCTACTAAATCACATATCACATAGTCCTGGACATTTCTGTCAACACGAATGTCTTCTCTGTTTATCTTAGAAGCAGAGACTAGGTATACCCAATTCTAAATGCATAAGAGATGTACATAAACACGTGTGCATTGCTGTTATTTTTGTTGAGTGAACTCTTTATTACTTACTTGATCCATATGTGCCATAGCTGCTGGGACGTTAAGAAAGAAAAATGGAAATAGATATCAGGTGGCTTTTAGTATTGTACTTCCATGCAAAGTTAACACCGACCCTATGTTCTGTGTTCTGGTTTACTAGTGTGGAATATTGCTTTAGTTAAGCTTGCTTACCTATGAACTAGATTTGATTGACAGATTCATACTGATGAAATTCACAAAAGTTTGCATATGTAAGTCAAGAAGCAAATTCCTTAACTTGCTGTTGCCTCTATGATGACATCCTTCTTTCCAGCCAAAAAACTTCTTTGGATATCCAAAAAATGCTTCTCATCTGTGAAGATTTCCTTGCCCTCCTCATCTAGAGCTGAGCATTACAGTAGATATTTGCACGTGACATCTAAAGAGCACCAGTCATACTAAATGGCATCTGTTTGTTTCCTTGTTTTTTCCACTACTTGAGCCCTTTGAGACCTTGACTCAACCTCCACTGTATATATCATGTGCAACAGAGTAACTGACCTATTATGGGCACTCCATAGATGACATTAGTGCTGAAATCTATGTATTTATTACACACAAGAAGTTGAGCAACTTCTTTCTCTGTGTCTTCTCCATAGGGTATTGTTGATGTACCTAAGAAGACTCCTCCAAGAACCCTGAGATGATAAGCTAGATGTTCCTTTATGTGGGGTTATATCCCTGCCCATAGGCATTGCATGTACAGGAAACAGTAAACCCTTCCAGTTAAGATCAGAGAGATTTCTATTGACAGATTAAAGCAACTATTAGTCCAGCTTCCTAATTATAAATGGGTTCTGCAGGATCTATTATTATTGTGGCTATGAATACCAGGTTTTGTGAGGGAGCTCAATAATTTTAACAAATTAAAGCATGAAATAAAAAACAGATATAGAAAATTAGATCAGAATAAACCCAGGCTCCACCTGTCTCAGCAATGGCATATATAAATATACCACTCTATATATTTTGTCCCTGCAGAAGTATTTCAAATGGATCATTGGTATATTTTGTCTAAGTATTTTCACAGCTGCAGTGAAGGTGGAATTATGGAAATGATTAACCTTGGGTCTATTGTCATGCATCTTGAGCCCAGGACACCAGGAGTTTGCAGCTATTATTGTATCATATCCAGCAATTTGCTCCAATGAAATCTTGTGGAAATCTGATATAATGTTTGAAAGATGTGAATTTAAGTTGTATAACCATGAAGTGCACAGGATGAAAGGTAGTATAAGCTGTGATCTACCATAACTGGCATTATAACACATGAGTATTACTAGGTCTGTGTCAATGAAGAAACGCATTCATGACTAATGGCTTCAGTTCTGGTATACACAAGTCATCATATTATCTACTGGTAGTTTAGTTGGTGAATAAATGATTCATCATAGATGCGGCTGCAATATATATTGAATTTGAAAATACTGAACTATTCATAAATGTAATGTGGGCATCAAAGCAAAAAGGAAATAGTTGCTAAATAGAGGTAAGAGAAAATTCTTGAATGGTGTCACCGGTTTGGAAATATTTAAACCACCCCATGACTGACAAATGATATATATGTCATGTATTTGATATGTTTGTCTAGCATATCATGTTCACAAAAATCCATATTTGCCAAATAAAATGGAAGGAATAGAAATGTTGGGTGCATGAACTTTATAATATTAATGCATTAAATATTAATATGAAGGCATAGTGCAAAGAGGTTTTTTCTGCAAACAGAAACTTTTTTTTAATTTACCTAATAACCTTGTGTGCAAGTGTTTTCAATAAGGACGGTTAGCACTTCTGAGAGAATATTCAATCCGCCTGATGATACAAGTAATAGCAAGTTGAAGGTACAGATGTCCTGGATGGGAGCTAAGAAATAATTTAGTCTGCACAGATGAGGGACCTTAGGTCCAGAGCTGCTGAATGATTCACATAAGTTCACATAATTGCCTAGTGACAGAGCTGGGATTAGAACCCTTGTCAGCTGACATAGAATACAGGGCCCTGTGCTACCTCTCCCCACGACGGCTAGAAAATGACTACTAATATATCAGCATGACCTTGGTGACTTAAAATTCACTCCTCAGAATATAACATGATCATGGAAATAGTAATACAGAGACTGCTGTAAAGTTATTTTTGTACAGTTAAAAATTTGGGGATATCTCAGTTTGTTCTCACGAAAGGGAAATGTGAAGAAGCATTTGTCACTTTTTCCAAGGCCTTTAGGTGCCTGGGAAAGGAATTCTTGGGAGAGACTGATGGCTTTTGTGGTATAACATCCTTTTCTATCACCAGTGGGAGGTATGAGAGTTCACATGAACACGGAGCTCAGTTGGGTTACATCTGCTTCATGAAACAACATGAGATATTGAGGAAATACTGATGTATGATGCTCCACAGTCCCCAGACCTGCATTCTTAAGGTAATTCCAGGGAGTTTGGACCTTTAAAAGATCAGCTCTTTCAAGTGGTTTATAACATCAAGATTATCCTAGAAAGCTCAGTGAGACTACCTCATCAAGCTGCCTTCTCCAGATGTTGCTAAGAGAATAGCTGCACTGACCAGCTGGCTGAAGGATGCAGGAGATTGATAGACTGTTCAAAGGAGATACCCGGTTGCTTATGGAAACATCTGGGTTTGGCACATTGAAATCAGTGTCAACATACCAACAGAAATTTCAGATTTATTTGAGGGAATCTTATTTTCTGAAGTTTTACTTTGTCAGTCATCCCAAATAGGGGTACAGTTCTCATTTTCTACTCTGTCTTGTGACTATCAAAAGGGAGGGAAGACTATAATTTAGATTATTTGCTACCTTTTTTGGTACTTCAGTTCACTTTATGCTAGGGGACTTACAGATGCAATCTCATTAAATCATCTCAGTCATCTTAAGAAGTTTCTATCAATACCTTTGTTTTGAACATGGGGAAACAGAGACTCAGATATGGAAGTGACTAGCCTGAATTCTTTCCAGTAGGATATGCAGGGTTGAGATTAGAAACAAGTCTGTCCCACTCTAAAGTTCATGGTCTTTCTACTGTACTATGTATTCTCTCTTATGCTTGTTTCTTTATTCTACATCTATCTGAGAAGGCTGAATTAAAGTTTTATAAAATTTTGGAGATTTATCTCTGGTCTTTCAGATGATATTCTTACTCAGTTACAATAACACAGACACAATATTCCATATGGGGATATTTAAACCAAGGTGTAGCTCATAATGTTTTGTCTTCCTAGCTCTCATTGTAGTTTCAAGTGCAGCAAGAATAATTAAAGAATGTGAAAATTATAGCATGGCATGCTTCATTTACTGTAGCTATAAATCATGGAATATCAAATAGTAGACAGGACATTTGGACAAGACAGAATCAGGGGCATCTTGTCTTGTTCCTTTATACATATAGGCGGCTATGGTTACAAGAGGCACTGAACTGAGAGGGAACTGAAAAAGCTACTCTAATATTTTAGTTAGTGAGATGGTAGTGAATGTTTCTCTTTCTGAGAGCAGGTGAAAGAACAACACTTTCCTATGACACAGTAAGCACGATTTGACTAATAAAATACCATGATTAATTTTTTGGTGAAATGGTGTTTCCTTTACATTATCCTATGGTACAAAAGAGCCAAAGCTGTGAAAGAGGAGGAAGTATCCTGGTATCTGTGACAATGTTACTCTCAAGATCACAGAGAATAGAGTTGAGCCCAGTGGCCTAATTATGCCCACAAAGCACTTTCTCTACAATTTGCTGCCTCTTCTTTCCCTAAATAGAACCCATAATTAACACTACACTGGGTTCACTAAGGTTCACTAAAGTTGGACTTTATAAATAAGCTTTTGTTATTAAAGAATATATATATATATATATATATATATATATATATATATATATATGTTATATTTCTATACCCCATTTGGGGATAGAAGTCAGATAGCTGTTTTTTTTTTTCTTCTTCCCCATATTGAAATCAAACTTCCAAATTTCATATGCAAAAGATAACAGCTATATTGGAATAATTTTCATTTTCTTTTAAGTTTTAAAAATTATTCTAACCACTAGCATAAGATTACAGCAGTTGGAGAAAACAATAACATTTGACTTACCATTACTAATGGCCCATCCAATTAAGAGGATTGATGCATTTCTTGTAAACAGAAGGCACATGCCTATGGGAAGCACAGTTCATTGTTTTGAAAACTAAAGGACTATAAGAAACTCTGTCACAAGATAAAGTCCTTGTATGAGCAGTAGAAATAGATTCATTTAATTTAAACATTATCCTGATTTGCATTTCAAAATAAACAAGAAGGACTTTTTGAAGAAAGCATCAAAACAGTTGTAGGGAAAAATAGCATTTGGGGAAAAATCTAAATTAAGCCATTTCTGAAAAGTAAATGGGTCACTTGATGCAATCTGAGACAACCATTTCACTTATCTGTATACATTGTTTCATACAATATATGGCTACTAGTTTTCATAAAATGAAATTTTTAAAAAGGATGATAACTGAAGGAAAATTGGATCCCTCTAACCCCAGCTGATTTGACAGCCCATTTAAAACTGATGTCTCTAATGAACATTCTGGATAGACAAAATCAGAGCAGGTTGGCTGTAAAATATTCCTGCCAGTGTGTAACACATGTGCTTCACTTCTCCAGTTTCAGCCCCCAGGGGAGGGACTTTTGTTTTATCTGCCCAACACCCTCTCCTCCTTACTTTCGTTTTAAAAAATGTTTCTTGGCTACACAGAATGGGAAAATTAATCTAATTCATCTCTCCTTGGTCCAAATGATGGACATATGACTCAAATCAGACCAACTAGACTCCTTCCCTATGATTTTAAAATCTGCAATAGGGAGACTAGATTTTCTTTGTAGTGAAAGGCTTTTAGAATAAAAGAACAAGCCACCTACTGCCATTTTTTTTTTTTTTCGGTACGCGGGCCTCTCACCGTTGTGGCCTCTCCCGTTGCGGAGCACAGGCTCCGGACGCACAGGCTCAGCGGCCATGGCTCACGGGCCCAGCCGCTCCGCGGCATGTGGGATCTTCCCGAACCAGGGCACGAACCCGTGTCGCCTGCATCGGCAGGCGGACTCTCAACCACTGCGCCACCAGGGAAGCCCTACTGCCATATTTTTGATGTTCAGAAGTCCACACGCATAAAGAGAACATGAAGCTAATCTGTGAAGTAAGGCAGAGAGAAGACAGCCCAGCTCGGTTTGAGTCTTGACTCCCAGGTAAACCTCAGTGCTGCTCAACTGCCGTTCATGTCATGGTTGGCTTACGTGACCTAATTAATTTCCATTTTACCTTAAGCTGACTCAATTTGGTTTTTTTTAAATTATTAAGATAGAAATATTTCTTGACTAATTCCCTTAGCACAGTTGCCTACTTCTTCAGATGAGGGGGTGGGAGATCAAAGAAAAATCTCCTCAACTCATCTTCTCATCTGTAAAATAAGTGTATGGCTCTAAATAATTTGTAGTGTCCATCTAATTCTCACAGTCTGATTCCCTCTCTAGCCATGGGTCTGTGGAACTTGTCACACCTGAGGTTGCCGCAAGTGTGATGGATGCTGGGTAGGGTGTAAAAAAGAAATTTGTCCTTGTGTTATCCCATTCTTTTTGCAGTCATTTTTTATTCTAATATCTCTGCTTCTCAACTGTTTCTCTTATCATTGAAGAAGTAGATACCAAAATTTACTCAAAATGTAGAATTCAAAGCTAACCTCTGCTTTCTCCATTCTAGGACTAAGGTTGATACAAGTGGATAATGGGGGTCTCTGAACAATTGTCCAGCAAAGCTAAATCCAAGTCTTTTTAGGCAGTTACTCTCAAACTTTTCTACAGAAATATCCATAATAGCAGAAGAGTTAAATATGTTTTCTGTAGTTCTAGAGCTCTGTGAACCTGAAATAAACTATCATAAGGACAAAATATATTTAGAGACTTGGCTCCAGCATAAAACATCCAACATAAATTGTATATTCTATTCAAAAATATAAAAACATGACCTAAATGGGAAGGACATCCAAGGAAGAGGGGATATATGTATATGTGTGGCTGACTCACTTTGCTGCACAGCAGAAACGAACACAGCATTGTAAAGCAACTATATTCCAATAAAAAAAATACTTATATTATGCACTGTTCAGAATTTGAAGAGAATGAAAAGAATGTTGCAAGAGAATGGAAATTCTATCCTTGAATAAAAATTTTGCCAAAAGTAATACGAATTTTGCCCTGTATCTCTTGCTTTCCAATACACGTATTTTTGACTGGGAAGAAAAGAGATGGCTTTTGTATAAAATGATTCTACTTCCTTGAATGCCAGACTTTAAAAATATATGATTTTGTAAAATTAAATTGATATAATTTCAAAAAATAATAATACAAAAACAGTGCTTTAATTTCCTTAAAATGAAGTAAAATGCATTCTTCAGACAGATACATCATATTTATCTTTTGATATCATGAATATACTAATCGACAGTTGTTTGAGAGGTTTTTATTATTGATGGCTCCTATTAGACATGTTTTCTGAAAGTGGAATCATATAAAGCCAGTAGTATGTATTAATACAAGCTCAAACGATCTCATCAGGATATCTTCATTCCACAGTTGAGAGAATGGAAAGCACAACAGATACATTTGAAGAAACAGAAGAGCTCACGAGAAGTTCAGAGCATGAAGCAAATTCAAAAGGATACATAAATATCTAGGGAGCAGCTTCAAAGCAGGGAGTACCTGAAGAGAAAACAGCAGAAGTGGAAGGAATTGCTCATGTGATGTGGGTTTGCAGTTGTAACAGAAACATCTCTGCTACTTCCCCAGGAGAAGGAGGGTGGACAGTAGCTATGGTAAAAATGTGTGATAACATCAGGGAAGACAGAAGCTTCGAGAAACAGAGTGAGCCTGAGAAAAAGGGGGGTTCCTGGGGCTTGACTTCAGAAAAACCTGCTTATGGAGAATGAGAGCTACAGCTTTCTTTCAGAAACTTGCTAATTTTTACTGGTCACGTGGCATTAACATATTGTTGCCTAACTTTGGACATTTTAAAAGTAGAGGAACTTTTCTGTCAGTTCTGATATGATAATTACAGAAAACACATCCTTTAATTAAACGTCCTTTAATTGAATCACTTGGCCAGGAATCCAAATAACAAAATGTCTATTATGCTACTCTGTGTGCAATAGAAGTTATGCAACATGTTTCTTCTCAGAAAAGAGAATAAAAAGTAAAGAAAAAACCACTCCCAGATGACCACTTTTAGCACTTTAATTTTATCGGGAGAGGTGAGGAACATGCACAAAATACATGTTCTTGAATTAATCTCCATTGGGTACAGAGAGAAAAGAGCTCATTTTTCTTCTAACGGGCAAAATTTGATTTTATTGACACTCTTGCAGTATGTCAATTGCTTAGTGTATCTTCCTAGTTTGTAGTCTTACAGACTTCATTGTTTTTAACTTAGCAATTCTATGTTATATTCCTATGGATGTGTCTTTACACTATCTTACAATCCATTTCTGAAATAATAACTATAATTTCAATGAAAGTAATACATTACATGCTCTGGCGACTACATGAGCATGTCTAATTATTTGTAAGTGGGCCAAACCTTGCACATATTAGGTAATAAATACATGAATTCAGTAAGAAAAAACTATATAGAACAATACAGTTTGATGAAGGTAGGCATTTCTTTTTTTGTTTTCGCTACGCGGGCCTCTCACTGTTGTGGCCTCTCCCGTTGTGGAGCACAGGCTCCAGACGCACAGGCCCAGTGGCCATGGCTCACGGGCCCAGCCACTCCGCGGCATGTGGGATCTTCCCGGACCGGGGCACAAACCCGTGTCCCCTGCATCGGCAGACAGACTCTCAACCACTGCGCCACCAGGGAAGCCCGGCATTTCTTTTTTAATTCATTTTTTTGTCTCCATGGGCTGGCTCTGTGTATCATATCCAGCAGGTATGAAACAAATTCTTGTTGAATAATGAAAGCATGAATAAATTAATGATTAGATGGTTGAATTAATAGGTAAATAGTTGTACATACTAACAAAAATGTTGGTGAATACATAGAATTATAGAATTTAATTGCTGAGTGAGATTATCTAGTTCTACCAAGACTTGACCTGATAAAGAGAATAATGGCCCCAAAGATGTTGAAGTCTTAATCCCCTGAACCTTAAATATATTACCTTACATAGAAAATATATACCTTACATAGCAAAAAGGACTTGGCACATGTGAGTAAGTTAAGGATTTGAGACAGGAAGATTTTCGTAAATTATCCAGGTGGGCCTAATATAATCACAAGGGTCCTTGAAAGAGGGCAGCTGGAGGTTAGAATCAAACAAGGGCATGTGACTATAGAAGCAGAAAGAGAGAGATTTGAAGATGCTGCCCTACTAGCTTTGAAGATGGAGTAAGAGGCTAAGATCCAGGGAATGCTGGGAGCGTTTAGAAGCTGGAGAAGACAAGAAAACAGATTGTTCCTAGAGCTTCCAGAAAAAAAACAGCCTTGCTGACAACTTAACGTCAGCCCAGTGAGACCTATTTTTGGACTCTGACCTACAGAACTATAAAGATAGTAAATTTGTCTTGTTTTAACTAAGTTTGTGGCAATTTGCCACAGCAGCAAAAGGTATTGAGTAGTCCTACTCAGTAGATCTGAAATAAAGTCTGGAATCTGAAATTTACCAAGTACCCTCAGTATTTCTGAGGCAGTAATTATCTAGGAAACCATGATATATTGTAACATACCCATTTTGTACTTGAAAAAGCACAATGTTAAGATCTCAATAAAACTAGTATAGACACAAGTTCAATTTATCATGTTGAAAAAACATGTTTGGAAAAACAAAGTAGAAAAAAAACCTAAACTATTAAAAATATGTTCTGGAACTCTATCTTGATTTTCTCCTCTTGCTTTTACAAAAAGAACAACAGCTAGCATATGCTTCCACAGAGGGTGATTTGGATAATCCCTTCTATGCATTGTTTCAAGCAGAAATTCTCCTCCATCTATCATTTCTGCTTGTATTATTTCACATCTTTCAAAGAAGTTCACATTTCATTGCAGGGAGCCAAAGCTGGCCTGTGCTACAACTCTAACTGTAAACCACACACAGTGCTTAATTTCCTTTCTCTTGAATATGTTGTAGGTGGCTTTCTCTATCTCCTTCTTGAAGAGTATGATAAATATGTGCTGTGCACACATGTTTTTCTGTTTATTAAAATTATATTACTAAATTATACTAATGGCGGCTTTATTAAATACATATAACACATTCAGAGTTTTAACAATTTTAGAGTCATTCAATAGGTATGATAGTACTTCTTATTTTCTAAAAATATCAAAATTAGGGATAGCGTTCTAATACTGCATTAGTAACTTAGTTCAAATTTAGGCTACTAATAGAAGAGGGAAAAACTATAATGCACCAAAGGAATTCTCAGAAATGACTCTTCCAAAACAATAAAATCTTAAAGCAGGTATTGGGAAGCAATGCTCTATTACAGATCAACAATTGGAATTGACATCCTATGTTTCCATATCCACTTTTTAGTATGATTTAACAATCAGTTTAATCCTTACTGTTCAGTTATTTTAAATTTGACATTATTCCTACTTGTCCTCTCACACTAACATTTTCTTTGGCACATCATCTGACGCTATATATCTCTCTTTATTTAAAAAGCAGGTTTTTCTAGGGGGACAAATTTCAGTATGGATGCCTGATTTCCTCCTTTCAGAGTGATTATTCCACAGGCAAACCTGAGACTCTGCGTTTGTTATTTTCATTTTGTATTCAGCAAAATAATGGACTGCGAGATACACTGTTGTTAGGGTCTGTGACTGTCATCTCTGCTGCTTCCCACTGAAGGCTTGAAGCCTTTATTTTAGTGACTATATTGAAAATTGCAATGCCATTCATAGGATTTCAAAGACCTCACTATTATATCGAGATCCTGGGTTTTGTTGCTGGCATATGTTATTGTCTGAGACATTAAGCAAGCAACTAGATGTCTGCTGGGGACCAGCTGTGCCTGCTTCCCAACCTGATACAATGGAATAATAATAAGGAAAGAAAATTTTCCTTGTGTTTGCCAGTGAGGCTCTTGAGTACTCTTTATCTTTTCCTCATGCTTGCTTTAGTGACTGCAGAGATTTTTCTCGCCAGATGTACATGCGGTAGCAAAAGCTGAAGCATCTCTCTTAGCTAATGAGCTGCAAAATATAAAAGTTTAGGACAGTCTCTATGGAAACTTTTGAATATGGTGACCTGCCAGTGCTGAATGGGTATGAGGTGACAATTTCTCCTAGAAGGCAGATTTTCACAAATGCTAGATGGTAAGATTGTATGAGAGCCACTGAAGTTATCTCTACCTCAGTTTCCACCACTGGATCTAATTCACAGTTATATCATCAGGATTAATGAGTAATCTTAATTACATTAAATCTCTCAGAGATAAGCATTATATAAATAGGAAGCCCTCTATTAAATGGGCAAAAGCTCAAGAAAGAGAAGCTAAACTTGTTATATAAAATGTGATCTCAAATGTAAGTAATTGACCAGAAATCAGGACTTTGGGCCAATTACTGGACATCCATTCTGTGTCATTTGAGAAAAATTGTACAGAACATCCTTTCTTCATTTCCAACATTTGCTTATTACATAAAGTAGATAATTTAGCACCAAATAAGGACATAGTTATATTCCCTCCATGTATCATTGCAGACTACTAAAAAAAGAATTATATTAAATTGGTAGTCAGAATCTTTCCTCAAATGATGATAATTGGATCTCAGATTCAAAGAACACCATTCAGTTGGAAAGAAATGGCCAGAGGAAGTATAAAGGCTCTGTGCTTAGTATAAAGTATTTTATATTTTCTTAAATATTATATCAAGTTCACTCCACAAAGGGAGAAAATATTGATCCAAAATGTATATCTGACATTTAGCTTAAAAATGTCACTTGCTAATTGTTTATATTTCTATTATTATTCATGCTAACATGAATACATCTCCTTACTGCTGTTAAGAATACTCACTAATTTTTATGACTGTCCACTGAATATATGGTACTCTGATAAGATATTTTGATGGAGTTGGGGTAGAAAAACAATAAGGACAAAAGCTATCTGGATCCTTTATCATAATCAGCATCCATATTGTTAGCCTTATATAAGAATGCCTCCATAGTTAAGCTTTTGTGTTTTTAGCAAGTAATATTGAGACTTTTAGAAGATGCACACAAACTGTGATCTAAATAAAACTAGTATTTAAGATGGAAAAGAAGTTGACTCACATAAAAAGTCTTCAAAATTTGTCACTGGTGATTTTGGTAGGAAAGCTATTAATGTATAGATTTGTTTATAACATGGCAGGTTGTTTTATCAGGGGACTCTTCATTGAGTTGAGAACCATAAGCTATGGGGAATGTTTTACTGGAAATATATCTACAAGAAGCTATATGAATTTTCCTACAAAGGGAAAGAAAGTAAATATCACTTACCTGGAAAACAAGTTGAAGATAAGTTATAGCATGATAAGATATACATAGAGCATTAAAAACAAATCAGGGTAACACATGATCCCCTAATAGAACTGAACACTTTTTGGATAGATATGATTCTGAAAACTCTTGTCTAAATGATTCATACTGGATTTGTGTGATTTACCCTGTGACTCCTTCATGACCACTAAGAAGTTGTGTGGACCCCAGGGGAGTATAAATTAAGTGGGTTCACAAATTCCACTAAGTTCTATGTGTTACCCAGCATGGCTGTTACTTCAACCCAATAATTACTTGGTACAAATTATGAAAGGAGAGAGAAAGAATAAAATTAACATATTATTCAATAAAATTTCCCCATATTTCATGGGGTAAATACAATCTCTGAGAATATATTTATAACTAAACATTTAAAAAATTCTTTTATCCAGATAAATTTTTGTCCCTGAATTAACTTTGTATATGCCTCATACACACAAACCCCCCCCACACACACATACAGCAAACAGTTTATATTATTAGAAATATGCCAGAAATTGTGCTAGGTATTTTACACATGTACATTCACTGCTTTTTTACATCTAAAAACGTGTCTTAGCCTGTTTAGCCTGCTTTATACCATACTAAAATACCATAGACTGGGTGGCTTATAAACAACAGAAATATATTTTTCACAGTTTTAGAGGCTGGAAGTCCAAGATCATTGTGCCAGCATGGTTACACTCTGGTGATGGCCCTCTCCTGAGCTGCAGACTGCCTACTTCAGTGTTCTTACATGGTGGAAGGGGTGGGGGAGCTTTGTGGGGACTCTTTGAGAACACTAATCCCGTTCATGAAGGCTCTACCCTCATGACTTAATTAATTCCTAAAGGCCCCACCTCCTATTACCATCACCTTTGGTGGTTAGGGTGCAATATACAAATTTTGAAGGGACACATTCAGACCATAGTAGAGGGTAAAATATTGATTAATGTTTCCAATTAATATCGACAAAATTTCAAAAGTTAAGTGTAATGACTAAATAGTTGAATCTAAGGATGAAAAAACTAAGATAAAGAGTGGTTAGCAAATTTTTTACATGTAAAATGCTTTGAAACCCATTAAGAATGAAGCAAATATCATAACGAGAAAAAATTTTTTAACATCTTTATTGGAGCAATTGGAGTATAACTGCTTTACAATGGTGTGTTAGTTTCTGCTTTATAACAAAGTGAATCAGCTATACATATACATATATCCTCATATCTCTTCCCTCTTGCATCTCCGTCCCTCCCACCCTCCCTATCCCACCCCTCTAGGTAGTCACAAAACACCGAGCTGATCTCCCTGTGCTATGCGGCTGCTTCCCACTAGCTATCTATTTTACATTTGATAGTGTATATATGTCCATGCCACTCTCTCACTTTGTCCCATCTTACCCTTCCCCCTCCCCATATCCTCAAGTCCATTCTCTAGTAGGTCTGCGTCTTTATTCCTGTCTTGCCCCCAGGTTTTTCATGACCATTTTTTTGTTTGTTTTTTAGATTCCATATATATGTGTTAGCATACAGCATTTGTTTTCCTCTTCCTGACTTACTTCACTCTGTATGACAGACTCTAGGTCCATCCACCTCACTACAAATAACTCAATTTCGTTTCTTTTTATGGCTGGGTAATATTCCATTGTATATATCCAGAAGATCTTAAGGAATTTCATCCCAGAATGGAAGGTACTAAGTGATAACACATATCAAACTGCTCATTCTATTTAAATATCAAAACTCCGTTTAAACCTTGGAAGTGTAACTCTGACCCTTAAATTAAAACATAGTATTGGTTTTATTTATTGCTTCTTAAGTGAAAACATGTTCATCATTAAACTGAATTTCTCAATTTTTTTCTTCCATAAACCACTCTCAGGATTTGTTTCCCTCCACAAAGCAGTGTCTTGGTATAGAAAGGGTCATATATCATTCAGTTGACCCTTTTGGCCATTGTATTTTGAAAACTATAGTTTTTGAACTAATGACTATGTTGTAACTATACAGAAATAATGAAGTTAGTGTCCTCTATATTGCAGAATTTTGGTAGAATAAACAATAGCTAAAGCCAAAGGGTAATAGAGTTATAAAAATTATTTTGTATGTCTTAATTTATACATCAGCCTTTCAAAAATGTCATATCCCAAAGTGGTAATGTCTACATTTATTTTGGCTTTGTATATTCATACATCTAAATGTGCTAAGCTTTGGTTAAAAGTCCCCTTCTGTTTGCTGCAGCTGCCTTATTCCTCTCTCTAGGAAATAGTATTTTAAGAAGGACAAAAATTATTGCTTAATAACCATTTCTATTTGAAAGTTCATTTAAATATATAGTTAGATATATTTAATGTATATGTGTATATTATATTTACTTATTTCCAAATGCATTTTCTAACAACCACAAAAATGTGAAATATAACATATCAGATAATATAACTGAAAAGTAATTATTTCTCACCCCAGTGCTTGTGTCTTTTCTTCTGATATGAATAAGTATAGAGAAGTTTGGTTTCTTAAACATGTTCCTTTTTGACTCACAGTTATCAACTACTTGTAGTAAGAAGTAAATGTAGATTTTTAAATTTAGAATATTGACACTTGGGGGAGGTATATTTCAAAGGCAAAGATTTTGCAGGCTTGAGTAGCTCCAATTTTAAAAATATAATTCCAGAGATCATTTCTTCCAATTTCCTTTCTTCAGTTAGGGAGAATTACAGTGCAATTTCAAATTCAATTCATGTCTTTGACCTGATCTACTAGAACATAAATATATCCAATCCAATTACATCAGTGACAAAAGAACACTTTCTATTTCCTTGGGGATGATTCTTTTCATTGTTTCCCAAGAATAAGAGAGACTTAGTGAGTGGAAGACCAGATATATGGAGAGTAATAGCTAACAGGACAGATTTTCCCCCCAACTGCTATAGGAGGACATCACACTTTGATGATGATGTGAAGCAAGCATTTCAGTCCAGCTGTTTAATCCACTGCTCCTTTTAACACATTAACCTTTTAATGTAATGGGGAAGCTTAGAAATTAACAATATTTTATTATTACTCAAATAAATCGATTTCACAGTAAATCAATTATCTGGACAGCAATATTCCACATATTTTCATTATCTACTAATCACTGAAACCCAGAGAGTTATCTTGTGACAGAAAATAAAAATCACATCAAAGATAGTTTTAACGGCTTCATGTCCAAACTACGGAACAGATGAGTTAAAAAAAATACATCAGGAAGGAGAACAACATGATTCATGGGTCTATTTTTTGTTTTGTTTTCATATTTTCAAAATATTTATTGATACGTGGAGATTGCTTTTAAATAACAGCATTTTTGTTTACATTTTAGAATGCATTTCCTTCAAATGGTAATTGCAATGGTAAATAAAGTTAATCGTACAATATGACCATTGAAATCCAAATGAGGTCTCCAGGAGAGTGAGCCTTTGAAGAGTCTCTTGTGACTAAACCAGGACAATCACAGGTATGACAAGCAATATGTTCTGAGAAAAGATGGCCCATGTGTCCAAATGTTTGGGCTCATTGGGTAATCTCTTTTCCAGGAATAATGAGAGTAGTGCATTCTTCTCTCATTTACTACCTATTTGACCTTTGTCCAATTACCAGGCCTCACTGTGCTATAATTTTCTTCACCAAAAAATAAAATACTAAAAAGAATATATATATATTCTTTATATATATATATATATATATATATATATATAATATATATAAATATATATATGAACAACTTTGGTGTATACCTGAAACTAACACAACATTTGTAAATAAATTATACTTCAATAAAAAAATAAAATTGAAAAAAAATACTAACTTATTAATAAGAGACCAGTGAGAAGAACAATGAATGTTAACAAATTAAAGTGTATTGCAGGAGCATTGTTAAATAATGAATTATCTATTTATATGTGAATATTAGGACCCTTGAACATCAACTCTAAACATATCCAGAATTTCTTTTATAAGACATAGGCCTACTGTTTCTCCCTTGAGATTCAAAAATCAAACACTCAGAAATCATACGAGAAAAAAGTTTTCTTTTAGAACATATGTTTTCCCCCTTTTTATAGAGTTCTGAACGAGTTGGAAATTCCAGCTATAATTGAGCAGATTACTTACTGTGACCTATTGATTTGAAGGACAAAGTCAGTAGGCTCTTTAGGTCCAACCAGATCAGTGATGATTTTGCTTGTGCATGGTTTCAGTTAACCAAAATTGTTTTTAGGACAGTAAGCTCCACACTTAGCTTTCAGTGGAATTTGACTTGTAAGAATAGATCAGTGTTTTGGAAACGTCATGTTCTTATTTTAATGAGTTTATAATTAAGCAGAACAGAGGTTGTTTTCTTTACAGAATCCCACCCACAAGGATTCTATTCATTTATTGTTTCATTATATGAAATAGTACGTCAGGGTGAAGGTGAAGCAGAAAACAAATTATGATCTAATCTGAGATGTAGATCTATATTGGAGTGAGACTGCTGACCTGTGAAATACATGCAAGGAGTATTTAGAAAACCATTCCTATTGTCAAAATGATGAAAGGAGATCTTCTTCGGTGTGCAATTGGGACTGCAAAGTCAGGAAGTTTCTAAAGGTACTCCTGAACTTAAAATGCTAAAATAATTTGCACATATTTGCATTGACAAGTGAGGTTTTTATTTAATTGAAGATGGAATAATTTAGTATCTCTTTATGTGTTTTTATGTACAGAAAAAAATAGGTTTGGGAAGAACAATGTTGCATGGAGAGGAACTAATAAAATTAAATATATGTATGTTGAAGAGTATGGTTTAGCTTTGTATATATTTTCAAATATCATTATTGTCACTAAAATTACTTTGGGACTATTATGTTGCCATGGGCCTTACTCACATGGCAACCTTCCTCAGGCAAAGAATCTTCATCTTTATCAAATGAAATTAAGTCAACCTATAGACAGGCATTTATAACTGTAAAGCAAGAAATTAGTTATCATTATTCTTTTATTTCTTTAATTATTTAGCCAACACCATTGAGTACTACTTTATATCAAGGTATGTATAATTCCTGGTAGGAATTAGAATAAAGAAATTAACAAAATAGTCCTTGTCCTATAGAAGTTCATAAAAATTAACAATTTAAATGTAATTTGACATAAAGTAGAGTATTAGAAGACTACTGAGGAAGATCAAAAGAAAAAGTGTACAACTACTAGAGAAGCAACAAGCTTAGGAGTCAAGAAAACTACATTCTATCATAAGTAATGTGATTAAACAATTCTAAGAACATAGATCATTTTTCTCATTTATAAAATTAGTTTGCAAGGACTATTTATAGGACCTTGAACCTTAAATATCCTGTAATTCTAGGATATTACACCTGCATCATAAAATTACATTTGGTAAAATAATGTTTGAAAGTAAACTTATATCTGTGATAGAATAATTGATATTTTATTAGATTGACAAATGCATTTTACCTGCCCAAATGAATTTCTGATGTTATTTCTACTTCATTTAAAAGTGCTTTAATTAGATATATATGAGCACATTTTCAAGGTAGTTCTTGTTTCTGAAACAAGATTTGGGATCCATCCACAAATATATACTATTCCAAGAAGGTGCACTCTTGTCTTTACTTGTTTGTATTTGAATTGGAACTCTGATCAATGTAGAACATACAAATTAAAGATGTATTCATGGAAAAAAGAAGAAAGAGGAAAGAAAAAGAGAGAGAGAAAGAAAGAAAGAAAGAAAGAAAGAAAGGAAGAAAGAAAAAGAAAGAAAGAGGAGAGAGAAATCATAAATTTTGTGTGATTCTCAATTTATACAATCTATAGATTGCAAAAGAGAAAAAATGCTATTTTGTAACATTATTGAAATTAGAGATTTAGCCTATACTCAATAATTTTCATGATAAATCAAATTACAAAATTTTATTTGCAATCTTCCAAGGAGATTGTAAGGAAATAAAGGAGATATAGCATACTTAGGATTGAGGTGGTAGAGTCTCATTTGAGTTTTGATGAAAAGCACCTGTATCAGGATATCTTTACCTTAAGTATAATTTTGAAAGATTGCTTGCTGTAGATATTTTTGATAAGATATCATGAGAATTCCACTTAAGTTTTATATATGATAAATACAAAGAAATTCCAAAGAGAAACCAATTATTATTAATTTGCCCTCTTGTGGAATGCTGACTATAAATTTAATCGCAGATAAAAACACATGGAGGGGCTTCCCTGGTGGCGCAGTGGTTGAGGGTCCGCCTGCCGATGCAGGGGACGCGGGTTCGTGCCCCGGTCTGGGAAGATCCCACATGCCGTGGAGCAGCTGGGCCCGTGAGCCATGGCCGCTGAGCCTGTGCGTCCGGAGCCTGTGCTCCGCAACGGGAGAGGCCACAACAGTGAGAGGCCCGCGTACCACAAAAAAACAAACAAACAACAACAAAAAACACATGGAAAGAATACTATTAGTTTTGAGGAATCTGGTACCTTATATATTTGCCACAGATAGTTATCATCTGTGGGTTAAATCAGCTTCACCACAGAGAATGTTAAACATGTAAATTAGTATGTATTATAAAGATAATGGTTAATTAAAAACCCAGTTTGAAAATCAGTTTTCTTTAAAAAAAATTAAAAAGATATTCTATTTGACACATCTTTAAAACAGAAACTTATAATTTCCTTTAGTTTAAAAATGATTATTATAATAAAGTATATCATTTACTAAGAACGTTCTAAGTGCCAAAAATAGTCATTCATTCAAAAAATAATTATTTAGTACTTATTGTGTACTAGTTACTGTCTTAAGCAATAAATAAAACTGTATCCAAATTCAAGGAGATTACATTCTATTGGGAGAAAACAGATGATAAGTAAATAATAAATATATATTGAATATGTCAGTCTAAGTTTTATGTAGAAGAATAAAACAGGATATAGGGAGGGAGACTGAGGACATGAGGAGGGATGATATTTTAGATAAGGATAGCATCTTAGCTTGGGCTGCCACAACAAATTAACATATACAGGGTAACTTAAACAACAAATATTTATTTCTCACAATTCTGGAGTGGGAAGTCCAAGATCAAGGTGCCAGCAGATTTGGTTCTTGGTGAGAGCTCTCTTTCTGGTATGGAGAAGGCCATTTCTTGTTATGTCCTCACATGGCAGGTAGAGAACAAGTTTGCTCTCTTCCTCTTCTTATAAGGACACTAATCCCATCATGGGGACTTCACCTTCATGATCTAATTACTTCCCAAAGGACCCACTTCCAAATATCATCACTTTGGGGCTTAAACATATGAGTTTTGGAGGGACACAAAATTTCAGTCCATAGCAGACAAGCAAAAAATATCTCTCTGGTGAAGTGACATTTGTGCAGATATATGAAAGAAAGGAGGGAATCCGGCCTATAGATAACTGGGGAAGATTGTTCTGGAAAAGGTCCTGAAGTATGAGGTATATAACGTGTTCAAGTTGTAGGAAGAAAGTCCATGACCAATGAATGGAGCCGGGGAGATTGACGGAGGGTAGTGTAGACAGGTAGTGAGTTTGCCAAAATACCTACAGTTTTGTAAGCCAGGGAAAAGGTCTTAGACAAATAAGAGTTGAATTCTGGTTACATATTTAACTTAGAAAAGACAACTTTAAAGACTATGAATTGTGAGATTTGAAATAGATTATTCAATGATGCCTCCAAGGTAATGGCTGTGAAGCAACTGGTCAAAGGCAGTTACCATATACTCAGGTTGGGAGGATTAGAAGGGGGGCTAACTGGAGAAGACCCTGAATTCAGCTTTGTAAATGTTGTTTTGAGATATCAATTAGATATCCAGGTGGAAATTTCAAGAAGGTAGTTGCACATGAGAAACTTGAGTTTTAAATAAGGTCAGGACTAAAAGGGTATATTCATGGATAAAGTCTCACAAAAATTATTAATGAAAATAATATTCTCCCCAATATGTAGATGAAAAAACTGAGGTCTACATAGGTTAATTTATTTTTTAAGTCCACGTAGCTTGTACATAATCGGTCTATAAGTTGATGCAGCTCTGTATGATGGCATAAGCCATGGCCTTTCTTTTAGAATGGTTTAAGTTACAAAGATTAAATATTCAAAATGATAAAAACAACTTCAATATAATGCTGAGAAAAGTAACACCTTAAATGTTCATTCTCCTTCTTTGTGGAAAATCTGATCCAAAGGAACTTGAATTCATTCAATTAGTCAATAACAGTATATATTGAGAACCACTGTATGCCAGACATTATTCTAGATAGTAACAATTTCTTGGTGAATAAGACATTATATCTTCCTTCATGAAGCTTATGTTCTATAAATGCATAGCTAATAGTATACACTTTTAGATTAAATTAAGTGTTTTCATATCATTGAGAAAACAAATGCAGATTAGTGGTCAGAGAAAGCTTCTACTTAAGCAGGTTGCCAAGTATTGAGAAAAAACAAACATTTCTAGATTCAGGAGTGGACGTGAGAGAGTGGTTGAGGATGGGTATAAGCAAGATATTGCAATTACAAAGCTTAGGGATAGGGTTAGGGGTTAGGGATGACGTGGGGGGGCGGGCAGAGGACTTATCAAACAGATGGAATAGCAAGTGAAAAGTTCCTGAAATAGAAGGTAGCTTTGTCAGCTGAAATTCACATTTATTTGCTGCTAAATATTTTTTTAAAACTTCAGCACCATTCACATCTTTCTGGTGTATAGATTTTTTATTAAGGTTGCCTCCGATAGATTCACAGACAAATTCCCACACCAAAACACACATGTACATATCTAAGAAACATTACCACAACTTGTGATCTTCAACAACATATTAATCTTTATTCTAGCAGTGTGGGATGGTTGGAAATATTGAGAATTCAAGATCGGTATATTGTAAGTCATGGAAATCAGAAAGCTGATAAAGCTCAGCAGAAGAAGGAAAGCCAAATCTTGCCTCCTGCTGTGTTACATTAGGAGAGAAAATGTTTCTGTGACATACGTAATCTTGGGTCAAAATGAACTTCTTTGCAAAGATTGTGATATGTCACATTGCTCTCTGTGGAGTCCCTCTGGTAAACGAGGGCAATGAAATTCTTCTAGTTCTCAGCAGCCAGAGAGAAGTTTGTCTTTTCTGGATGAACGTAGGTGCCAAAGAATGTCAAAAACTTCTGGAAGAAAGGGCACTGTACTGAAAATCCTTTCCATTAGATTTGGAACCCTATCTAAACTTTTCTACCACTCAGATATTTTGAATCTGGAATCTATGCCTCTGGTTACAGTGCCAATTGAAAAGGAAACTCTGGAAAAATTTTTATAAAATAAATTGTTAGGGGCTTCCCTGGTGGCGCAGTGGTTGAGGGTCCGCCTGCCGATGCAGGGGACACGGGTTCGTGCCCCAGTCCGGGAAGATCCCACATGCCGCGGAGCGGCTGGGCCCGTGAGCCAGTGCTCCACAACGGGAGAGGCCACAACAGTGACAGGCCCGCGTACCGCAAAAAAAAAAAAAAAAAATTGTTAGTAATGGATAAACATATCAATATGTACAAGTAGGCGCCAGAGAAATACATGGAAAATATATATTGGGTTGGGACAAGGTTCGTTCTGGTTTTTCCTTAACGTCTTATGGAAAAACCCAAACGAACTCTCTGGCCAGCCCAATATATTCTGGGCCAGAAAGAAGACATCAAAGAAGACGTCCGTTATTTCATATATCAATGTAAATAAATATACGTAAATGTCAGTTTAGTTACCTCAAGTGTGTTTACAGTGCACACTGCCAATAATTTTAAAATCAACTCTGCAATTTTTCCTTAGGTCAGAGTATAATTAAATATTTCAAGCCTTATATGGAAAAGAAACAGAAGAAAATGTCAAGAAACTCAAATACAATCTACAATTACAGAGAGCCTTCCAAATAACAATGCATGTGTTCATATTTTATCTCACTAAGTTTTATAATAACACTGGTAAATTATTAGTCTCAATTTAAGATTCAGAGAGCATAAGCAAGCTTCCAGATTTGAGAAAGTAGTAAATGATAGATCCAAGATGCTGGATTGGATCTTAACACAGAAGAATTCTGAATTTCACAATTCCTTCCATGGAAGAAAACCATTATTTGTTAATTGCACTCAGCATGCCACTTCACCGTGTTCTCTCTTCCTTTTCATGTTATATTGAGTAGGGGAAAATAAACACTGTAATGTTTAATTACAGTTATCTGTTACTTCCATTATTTTGTACATAATTTATAGAAATTAAAATATTATAAGTTTGATAAACTTTATCTTTCATATTACACAACGGCATCCAATTTCTTCAGGATTTAGGTCATATCTAGATAAATACTTTTTATCAGTTAATCATAAGAAATAATTTATGATGCTTTTTTTTGTGTGTGTGTGGTATTCGGGCCTCTCACTGTTGTGGCCTCTTCCGTTGTGGAGCACAGGCTCCGGACGTGCAGGCTCAGTGGCCATGGCTCACGGGCCCAGCCACTCCGCGGCATGTGGGATCTTCCCGGACCGGGGCACGAACCCGTGTCCCCTGCATCGGCAGGCGGAATCTCAACCACTGCGCCACCAGGAAAACCCTATGATGCTTTTCTTGAAGGAACTATTCATATATCCATATTAAGAATGCCAAGGTCTTGCTCAAACATAATAACATTTCAAAGTCAAATGAATCTTGGCATTTAAAGAAAAGGCTATTTTCTTAGAAAAATACCTGGAATTGTACAGAAAAGCCTACACAAACTAATAGAGAAACCAATTATATCCTAAATTTAAATTGGACTTTCTTTATAAGCTCTACAGTGGAGAAAAACCAAAAGCCAAAATAAAAAATAACTGGAAAAAGAATAGGTCCTAGAAAATTTCTTTCTAATGAGAATGAATCTTCCATAAAGATTGTATTCTAGTCACATACAGGGGCAGTGTGTGCGTATGGGTGTTCTATTATACTCTATCCCCAATTTTTGCAAGAAAAACAAAACGGGTTCTCCTTTGTAGAAAGAGGAAATAAAAGAAGAGAGCTAGAAGGGAGCTGACTGCACTGCAGGGAAAGGTGGTATATGAGGTTTTTTAATAGAACTGACAAAAACTAATTGCCTTTCTAGGTTAGAGTAGGTTGAGTAGAAATTCTGCATATCAAGAGCAATTCATATTCAAGCCTAACTTCCCTTAAAATTTGAGGGAAAAATGTTTATTAGTAATTGGATACTGTGGTAATTTTTCTTAGGTATATATATAGTATTAATCTTGTTTCTGTAAACTTATAAGTGTGATGTTAAACTTTTTGAACTTTGTGCTATTTATGAACAAATATGGATGAATTAATTCTTTCCCTATGGCACTGATACAGTTTATAACTTTTTTTTAACATTGCATAGTCCTACTGCACCGGTTGCCAAGTATTTTCTGAACTAGGTTTCCAAACCTTTTCAATCCCACTTGTAATTTTTTATTTTGATTTCTTTTCAATCAATCCACTTAAAATTCAAGAGACTAATAATGACATCAATCAGTTTTCTAAGACCCTGTCTACCCTGGTTTCAAACAGGGTATTCTCACAACCCAGACATTCTTTTCTTCAGGAGGCATGTGACTGATGGCCAGGGTGATGTTAGTGAATTCTTCTGGGCCAGGATTAGGCCCATGAATTCCTAACTTTTTCATCTTGGTAAAGTCAGAAAAGAATGACCTGGACATTACCTAAAGAAATTAAACTGAAAAATTTCTTCCTCAGCTCCCACCGTGCCCCAGCCTTCAAGACAGAACCAATTCCTGACTGGTCCACCTCTCTGCCAAGCTGTAATATAGGAAGCAGAGGCTCCTGAGTAATCACTCTATGTCCTTGTAAAACTAAGCCAGAGGAGTGGGTGCCTAATTACTATCTAAGCTCAATTGCTTTATTTTACTGATTGAGACAAAAAATACCTAAGATGAGAAAGAAAACTTTGATCTCTATAAAGTTACCTTAGAATCCTTTTTTTTCTTTTTTTACTTTAAAATAAAATATGCTCAATAGCTGACCCCAAATATAACATTATTTTTATTTCCTTTTGACCTAAGTGGAAGTAAACACAATAAAAATATGTGGTAAATTGTCAGTAAACAGCTTGCAAGTTTGAATTTCTTTTCCATCTTCCTTCTTCAAGCTGAGGTAAACACAGACATCACACAGAAGAGGACTTCCCAATCTATCTGTGATAAGGGACTATTTCTTGTATGTTTGTTTGCTTTTTAAATTCCCTGTTGATTACAGACAAGACCAATACTTGTGTAAATACAAAAAACAAAAAAAAGCTTGAATTTTGAATTTTGTCCTTTTGCAAAATCACTCTAGATGTTTCTGAATGCTCCCTCTCACAATCTGTACTAATCCCATGGCAGACCAGTAAGAGTTTGCAAATTGGAGTGAGATCATGCACCATACTGTTAATTGCACTGCCAGAGAATATTGTAATGATTTGTCCTTGTGCTTCTCCCTACCATAGGACTATGGCACCTTGGAGCTGGTTAGAGAGGGATTATATCTTATTTGTTGCATCCATAATAATAGAGTAATGCCTAGAACATAGTACGTAACCAATATTAGTGCATTTAATGTATGAGTTAAATACTCAAAATTCTTTCAAAATACCCAAGAATTTCGGACTTCCCTAACTTGGGAAAACCAGAAAAATAGAATCAAATACCACAGTATTTTAAAAACAAGAGTAAAACTTACATATTTACTCCCTTACCCCAAGTTCCATGTACCTCAAGAGCACTTGATTAGTACTTGATTAGAGCAATTCAGCTCTGAAAGAGCATTTGTAGATACCAACCCAGGCTGTAAGATCAGAAACGCCTGGGATTGATAAAGCCTGGACTGGTTCTCATAACAGGCACTCATGGGGAATGCTAGACTGAGCTTTGATGGGCTAATTTCCTTTTCTTTCAAATAGTCATACTGACCCTTACCTTGTGTATTAGTCAGCTAGTGCTGCCATAACGAAATACCACAGATGGGGTGGCTTAAACAGCAGAACTTAATTTTCTCACAGTACTGTAGGCTGGAAGTCCAAGATCAAGGTGTTGGCTGTTTTTTATTTTTCCTGGGTCCTATTTTCTTGGCTCACAGATGGTCACCTACTCCCTGTGTCCTCATGTGGCCTTTTTCTCTGTGTGCACACTCCTAGTATATCTCTTCCTCTTCTTATAAGGACTCTAGTTCTATCGGATTAAGGTCCTACATTTATAACCTCATTTAATCTTAACTATCTCCTTAAAAGCCCTATCTCTAAATATAGTCATATCAGAAGTTAGGGCTTCAACATATTAATATGCGGGGGGGAGAGCACAATTCAGTTCATGATATCTTGTCACATTATTGTGCAAAGTTAGAGATAATCTATAAGAAGCAAGTTTGATAGCATTCACCTCATATTGAGCTCTCATTACTATTATTAACAGCGAAACTTATTGTTACATTATGTGCTGGTTGTTCACCAATGGCAAAGTCATGTTCTATGTATTTTCAAACTCCCTTAAAACCAATATCCAATTAAATGAGTGCTTTAACAAAGAGGAAACAGGGGTCACTTTTTATAAAGAAGAAATATCATAGTGACTGCAAGGATACATAAGCACTGTGATACATTAGAAACGCACATGGATAATACTAATATTATAATCATAATAAAAGCACTGGTTTAAATTGACAGACTTTAAAGGGGAAAGCGATGGTCTAGGTCATCTGATCTCATAGTTAATGACATTGACATCTTAACCTTCCCATAGCCTGACACATTAGCAAGCATCTGAACCCACCAGGGATTTAATTTTGACTAAAGTTTTTTTTTGGAGAAACCATGATGATTACTAATCAACAATCATATTTTAATAGTGTCTTCATAGTGGTTTTCTTTTTTTTTTTTTTTTTGTGGTATGCGGGCCTCTCACTATTGTGGCCTCTCCCGTTGTGGAGCGCAGGCTCAGCGGCCATGGCTCACGGGCCCAGCCGCTCTGCAGCATGTGGGATCTTCCCGGACCGGGGCACGAACCTGTGTCCCCTGCATCAGCAGGCAGACTCCCAACCACTGCGCCACCAGGGAAGCCCCATAGTGGTTTTCTGACGCAGCATGAATAATTGCCTACCATATGTATCACTCGACTTTCATAACAAACCTCAGCTACTGAATTGAAAACTAAACGTGCTAATCTATTCACTGCCCTGAGCTCATGCATGAAATACAAGAGAATGTCAGAGAAGTTATCCATTTCTTTACATAGCCTTTAATTTTTTTCTTCTGTTCTCTCTTAAAGTTTTTCAGGATGTCAATTCCATCACTAACTACCAACATTGTAGGTGACAGCCTAGGCTTCTAGCTGATCCTATTTGTGGACCCTTGATATCAATAGTTCTTGACTCATAAGCAGAAGTGAAAACTATTGGTTAGCCCCAAACTTTGCCCTGGAATAAACATGTTTGCACCCCTCTGGATAATTTGTATTTCTTCACTCAAAACAGGACAGTAATTGTAAAGGTCGAGTAGCTAAGGCCAAGTGTCCGAGCAAAATGGTGAGTACTGAAAAATTACTTAACGATGTATAGGGTAGTTTCTTCAATTCAGAGCTATCAGTTTTTCCATATTATGAGTACTAAATTGACATAACTTTCAGGTGATAGCTGTGATTTTCTCAGAAATTGTTCAGTTTTACACTTTGAAATGATAAAACTCCCTCTTTCCTGAGTATATATTTCCAGTGCATCTGTAGAGTCCTCAGAAAGCAGGGAGATGATCTTCAGAGTAAACAGTGTTTATGGATCTAAAAAATACTTTGAGGGCTTCCCTGGTGGCGCAGTGGTTGTGAGTTCTCCTGCCGATGCAGGGGACGCGGGTTCATGTCCCGGTCCGGGAAGATCCCACATGCCGCGGAGCGGCTGGGCCCGTGAGCCATGCCCCATGAGCCTGCACGTCCGGAGCCTGTGCTCCACAACGGAAGAGGCCACAACAGTGACAGGCCCGCACACCGCAAAAAAAAAAAAAAAGAAACTTTGAGCTGTAAGGTGTAAAAAATAGGTATTATGATCTAGTGATGAAAGTATCAAGTGCAGGGCTTCACCAAAGGGATTTGGGGCACAGAATTTATCAAGGACTAAACTAAAGGGCAGAGCCAAGTAGAATATTTGGCAGGGTGGGCTAATAATAGCAAACTCCCTTATGGAGCATGTCTTCTGCAGATTTTTGTCCCCTCACTTTGCAGTTCCATCCTCTCTCTACTTACTCCTCCCTGAACCCCCCTCCACTTCAATAAAGAAGCTTTTCCCCATAGTAGTTTCATTCAGTGGCTCAGTGTGTTTGGAGTCGATCAGGTTTAAATCATAGCTCTATCTATGACTACCTGGGTGACTTTGGTGAACTTTTATTGTTGTTATTGATCTTTCAAAGTTTGTTTCCTAACTTGGAAAAAGTTGATAATTGTAACTCATTTATATAATGATAAATAGGATGAAATGGGTTATTATACATGTAAAGTACTTACAAAATGCTTGGTATATAGTAGGTACCCAGTAAGTAGTGTCAATAAATACTTGACCTTATCTTGTAGAGAGAAAAACAGAATTTTCTGTTGAAGACCTCAGTACACCTGGGGTTACCTAGCTCTAGCCTTCCTTGGTTTAGTAGCTTTTTTTCTCATGAGCAAGAGTCATGGAATATTCTATTTCCTATGGGGTTTACAAGTAATATCAGCATTGGTTTACAATTTCCCTGGACCATTGGAATCAAGCTGTAAGATGTTTGTCTTTCTAACAGAAAACAAGGTCACTTTCATTAAAACTAATGACATAAGCTCAGACAAATGTCACCAGCACTTTTACAAAGTTCCTATAAAAATAGGAAAAAGGGTAGGATCTCTGTCCTGGTGAACATTCTAAAGTGAATCCAGCTGTGCCTGACCCCTGTGCATCTCTCCAAAGTTGATAGAATCCATCGTTACCTGCAACTACAGACTGTGTCTGAGATTACAAGTGTGTACCCTTAGCAGTTACATTGTTGGCCTAAGACGCTTGCTGACCTCATTGTGATCATCATTGTCATCACCATCAGCAGCAGCTGCAAAAAAAAAAATCATCATTAGTATGGTGTTAAAAATATTAAGAATTGTGAAAAGGGCTTCCCTGGTGGCGCAGTGGTTGAGAGTCCGCCTGCTGATGCAGGGGACACGGGTTCGTACCCCAGTCCGGGAAGATCCCACATGCCGCGGAGCGGCTGGGCCCGTGAGCCATGGCTGCTGAGCCTGCGCGTCCGGATCCTGTGCTCCGCAACAGGAGAGGCCACAACAGTGAGAGGCCCACGTACCGCAAAAACAAAACAAACAAACAAAAAAACCAAACAAACGAGAATTGTGAAAAGAATAAAAATGTGTAGCCCCTTTGTTCCTGCCTTCCAGGTGCTTATAGTTTAGGTGGCTATATAAGAATGAAAATGTATAACTCCAGACCAAACCAGCTCCCTATCTTCCAACTCCAATATGTGTTTGCCTATTCAGCAATTCTACTTGGCTTCTTAAAAGGTAATTCAGGCTACACAGAGACAAAATCAAACTCTTAGTCCTTTTCCATACCTCATTCCTATTACCTTCTAGTTTCCCATGTGAGTAAACAGCCTCCCATTCAAATGAGTGCCCAGATCCAGAACCATGGGCAACCCTTAATTTCTGTAGTTTCACTATAATACACATTGAATCAATGAGAAATCGCTATTAGCTCCAACCCCAAGGTATATTTTGCACATGTCTAATTCCCTCTATCCCCACTACCATTATCTGAGCCCAAGTCAACATCATCTTCTGGTCACACTCCCTGTTTTCATTCTTATAGCTATTGGGTTGGCTAAAAATTTCGTTCGGGTGTTTCGTAAAAACCCGAATGAACTTTTTGACCAACCCAATACATAATCCATTCCTTAACTACTAAAAATAACATTAAAAAAATCTTTCCCGATTAAAACAGTATAATAAATAGCCATTATACTTAAAATAAAATCCATTACACTTAAAATAAAATTGCATTATAAATGCCATATGACCTGGCTCTTTTTCCATCTCCAAATCCATTCTCAGTAGCCTCTCCATATCTTAAGAGAGCCTGGCCATGCTGGCTTCCTTTTCGTATCTCAACCATATAAAGCTCATTTTTACCTCAGTGACTTTGCACTTGCTATCACTCTTTTTGTCTGGAATGCTTTTATCCCCAAAGCAAGACGTTGGGCTCTTTCTCTTCCTGTTATTGTGAGCTCAGATGCCACTTCAACAGGACACGTTCTCCTGACCCCACCTTCCTGTCTAAAACTAACCTGTCGGGACTTCCCTGGTGGCTCAGTGGTTAAGAATCCGCCTGCCAATGCAGGGGACACGGGTTCGAGCCCTGGTGCGGGAAGATCCCACATGCCGTGGAGCAACTAAGCCCCCGTGCCACAATTACTGGTGCACAGGCGCCCAGAGCCCGTGCTCCGCAACAAGAGAAGCCACGCCAATAAGAAATCCGCGCACCACGATGAAGAGTAGCCCCTGTTCGCTGCAACTAGAGAAAGCCCACGTGCAGCAACGAAGACCCAAAGCAGCCAAAAATAAATTTAAAATATAAATAAATTTAAATAAATAAATAAAAATAAAAAATAAATAAAACTTACCTGTCCTCTGACACACACACACACACACACACCATCACATCAGTCATCAGAATGTGTAATTATCTTTTTATGTATTTGTTTACTTATTATTGTAGGCGCCTTTACTAGATTGTGAACTCTACAGGAAGAGAGAATTTGTCTGTCTTATTCAATGCTTTATTTCCACTCCCAACAAAGAAGTGTACAACAAGCAGGTGAGAAAAACAGAAACCAAATAATAATAATATAGGAGATCACTTTGTTGTCAATAAACACATGTTTAGGACTTACATATCAAAATGGCTTATGTATTAGATAAAAACTCTTTATATAAATACCTTAAAATATGTAAATATCCATGGATGAGAGCATATTCCCTTTGACATCAGCATTTGTTTTGTATTCACAATACATGATCCACCTGAAATTTCAATCAAGAGTGCTTCAGAAGCAGCAGAACAAGCCAATAGCAAAAACCCTGTAACAAAATTGAGATCCGGGCCTAATCCTGGTTTTACCCCTACTTTTTAACCATGAGTAAATTGTTTAATTTGTAGAAAAAAAAATGGCTTGCCTAAATTACTCTTCGTAAAATGTGCATATCACATTTGTATTGGAGGGTATTTTATTGTGATTTTTTCCCCCTTGCTCTAATATATCAGATTCAAAAAATATCTCATAGCAATTTTATCTTCCCACTTTCCTTTTCCAAGAAAAGTCATTCTTTAGAGCACCTTAAAGTGACTGGTTGCAGGGTGTGAAAGGAGGATTAAAATTTCTTTATACTTTAAAAGCCTCATAAGACAACCCTCTAGTTAGATGCTTAGAGGGGAAGAAGTGAGTGGTCCAATACCAAAGCTGGGAGAACTGAGCATTCAAGTCTTTCTTGGCTACTGCAATGAATGATATTTTTCACAAAATTGTGAGTTCCTCATTTCCACTTACATACAATATCCTAGGTGCGGGATGGTAGGCTTTTTGTTCTAAGCTTGTTGACTTGCAGACAGAATCCATGGCCCATTGTAAAAGAGTCTACAGTCAGAGAGTAGGGTTCCTGGGGGGCCTTCCCAGTTGCTTGCCCTGGGAAACATCGTCTGACTGTATGTGGAGGACCAGTTTGACAGCAATTTGCAACAAAAGTATATCAAGGATGGTGACCATCATGGACTAAGAACCATGCCCAGTTCTCATTCTTTTGAGATACATATAATTTCATGCAGTTGGAGGAAGAGTCCAATGATGACTAAATACTGGACTTCTCATCAAGTCTGGTGAATGGAAACTGAACCTGATATTTGAATAAAATTTTTAAAAAATGAAATAAAATAAAATTCTTTGATTAGTGAAGTCAATGAAAATAATTATCAGTTCTGAATTTATGCCAGGCAACCCACTAAACAGAGATATCAATGGGATGTAATAAATAAAAACATACACAGGTCCTGTCCTTATGAAATGTATAAGTTAATAACAATTTCTCAGTTTATTTTTATCCAGTGTGCCTGATCCCCCCAATCCCATATTTATTATTCTGTATTTATTTAATCAATAATTGACTTTTTTTCTACCTAATATATATATATATATTTTTTTTTTTTTTTTTTTTTGCGGTATGCGGGCCTCTCACTGTTGCGGCCTCTCCCGTTGTGGAGCACAGGCTCCGGACATGCAGGCTCAGCGACCAAGGCTCATGGGCCCAGCCGCTCCGCGGCATGTGGGATCTTCCCGGACCGGGGCACGAACCCGTGTCCCCTGCATTGGCAGGCGGACTCTCAACCACTGTGCCACCAGGGAAGCCCTACCTAATATTTTTAATAATTACTTCAGTAACCTTTCTCAGTCAATTCAAATCTGTCACTTAGATTTCAAGATTCTCCATTAGCTATCTTTTGATTTCACTCTTTTTTTGTTTTATCCTAATCATCACTCTAATAAAGAGTTGGTTTCCATGCTCAGTGTTTTCATTCTAGTTGAAAGCAGTTTTGTGACATGCTTTGTTAATTTATGCCTTTCATAAAAAGTCTTTTCAATCTGCCAACATTTATCAATCATTTGCTAAGAACAATCCTGTAGGTGAGATTATCTGTGGGACCCAATCTTAATTTTTTCAATGATTTTTGATTTATTGGTTTCTGGCATTGAATAAAAATGCTCAAGTGTCTATTGTAGGTTGTTGTAGCAATGGCCCCCAACTTATTCCAGCCACTTTCTAGCCACATCTTAAGGAATATCTCCCACACTGATTCTGGGCTTGACAAGTGACTTTGATCAATAGGACAGTAGAAAAATTGATGAAAGCAGAGACTTGAAAAGAGATTTCTTATTGGTGTTGTGGACAAGGCCAAACTAGATTTCTGGAATAAGAGAGGCCACAGGGAGTAAAATGCAAGGCTCCCTGCTAACCGTCAGCTAACCCCCAGATAAACTGGAAACCACGTGCAGATATAAGATTGAGACCCAGCCAAGATTAGCTGAGCCTGGCCCAAATCAGCAGAATTGCCTTGCTGTGTCCAGGCTAACTTGCTAATTCTCTGAACTATGAACTAAAGAAATGTTATTTTCTTAAACCACTAAATTGTGAGGTGATTTATTATGCAATAAAAGCCAATGTACAGAAACCAAGAATTTAAGATAACACTATACAATGCCACCATCATGAAGTTCTTATGGAAACTAAATTACTACCAGACTTACCACCTCTAGAGCCTTGAAGCTTCAAATATAAATAAAGCAGACTGAATAATTTAATGCATGATTTTTTTCCTAAAATAAAACCTGAATAACATTTTTATAAAATTTAACCTTTTATGGCTTTGAAGTATTTTTCAGGTCTGAATGACATTTTTAGAAAGAGTTGTTTTTTATTATTTGTCTTTGTACTCTTAAAATAAGATGTAGACATTACAAGTAATGTTTAAATAGTTTATAGTTTAGCTTCCTTAATACTTAAGATAGATTTTTCCCCACAACTCTACATTAAGTTATATGTGTGTGCTTTTTACTGTAATTGGGAGGAGTTTGAAAAAGCTTAGAAATAAATCTTAGGATAACTTCAGCTCTTATATCTTCCAAATAAGTCCCAAATACCACTAATATCTTAGAACTTTTGTTTTACTTTTCTATTTTAGATACTAAGCAAAATTAAAATCCTTTAACAACTTCTCAAGTCTCTTGAAAATATACAGGAAACTAAAAATAACTCTAGTCAATAAATCAAGAGTGAAATTTTGCATCTTGGACTCTCCAGAATGGGTTTTACCCTTTCAAATATACACAAGGTATATTAAAAAATGCAAATGCACAATAAACTTCTGGCTATTTGGAACCAAATACTATATTTTAGGATATCTTTAAAATAAAATCTTGGTTTCTTTGATTTCCAAAATAAATCGTTATTTAATATTGGTATGTAATAAATGTTGTGAGGTTTGTTTTTGTGAATTAATAAATTTCAAATAATAAGTAATATATTTCACTTAAAGGATAAACACATTCCAAAACACTGCCAATCTAATGTTTTAATTATCTAGAAGTCATTGTTATTGCAAACCTTTTGGCTATCTGCCAGAATTTTTAAATTCTACACCAGTTTTCATGGCACTATATTATGAAATCTTGTGTTCAAACTATTGTTTTGCTTTTACTATCCTGCTTTTCTGAGAGTTTTTCTTAACCTTGAATTCAAGAAACAAATACGTACTTAAAATATTTTTATAAAAATAGTTTGAATTCATAACATTGAATGTGAGGTTTTAATAATGACACCGGGTAATTCACAGAGTAGAGTCCTATAGTATTTTTAGGCACCAAAGGGTTTTCTTTCACAGAAAGTCATATAGGCTGTGTTCTCTTGAATTATAATTATAATTTCTTGGAAAAAAATTAAGTGGGTTTTGTGTATCTGTTCACACCATAATCTATAAAAGCTATTGGTAAGAAATTAGTTATAGAGATTGTGTGATAGATAGCTTGTAGGAAGAGTTTAAGATTTATCTTTGCCTTGTAGTAGTTTTCTGTTTATGATATATGTATCTATGAAATAGTCAAAATGAATGTACTGATGCATCTATATGTAAAACATTCTATTTATTTGATAGACCTTTCTATTTTGGGCCATAAAAGTAACAATTGACATTTAAGTATTACATGCCAACTAGTGTGCTAAGTGCTTTACACCTTATAAATGTACTAAGTTGTGCTATCATTACCATTTTACAGTTTGGTGCTCAAGGCAATGAAGCTAGTACTGATTGGATCAGGAGTCAAACCCTGGTTGTCTAACACAAGAGTCGTACTCTTTGGAATTTGTAGAGATGCAGTAAAATACTCAAAAGATTTCTATAGTGTCAGGCCACTTGCTCTATATTTATACTACTACAGATGTTAAACTTCATTTGACTTTAGATCATACAGAGACAGAAAAAAAAAAGGCAATGAGCATATAACAAGGACATGATTTTGTCATATTAAAGCTAATCAATTATTTGCCACTTGGGTAGGCATTTTTTTTAATTGGCTTGGCGTAAAACTGGGTATAATGTCTAAATGTTTAATTTCCCTAAGTTGTTCATCAAATCTGGTAGATTCAATCTGTCCTGTATCCAGATAAACCATCTACAAGCAGAACAATTGTTATTTGTTGTTACTCATTTTATAAAATAATCAAGTATGCCAAGAATAGAAAAGTACATAATTTTAGTTAATTTTGTAAGAGAAGATTAAGAGGAAGGATTCACAGGCATTTCAGGACTACCTGAGACGAACAAGTCACAGATTGGATTTCTTTACTGGTAAGGCTTTTTAGACAAAATAGGATTTTAGAAGCTTTTAGTAACATGATGGTGATGATGATTGTGAAGGCAAAGTTAGGGAAAAGGAGACATTTCACAGATGGGGCAAAAATTATCAAGTTTGGTAGATTTGGCTAGAGTATCATTCTGTGTGATGCTTTGAAATTCAGCCTGTTTTGAGTTTGTATTATAATTAAACAGAAAGTCATTGCTGATCTTTAACTGTGTCACAAGCAAGTTAACAAAATGATGTAGCTCAAATAACTTTTATACTAATATTAACCACAATTATTAATATGGAGAAAACTGCCAAAATATGCTGAAATATAAAGGGAAACTGTTTTTTTTTGTCTTGTTTTTGTTTTCATGTAATGATCTTAACAAATTCTCTTTGTAATTTAAGTATAAATAAAAGCTATAAAACCCCTTGAGGATGTTTTGATAGAATCCTTCAAAATCCTCCAAAATCTGTTCTCTGTAGCCAGTTACTGTTCAAAGAATCAGTATTCTAGCCTGAAACATCTATGATAATACTGTGGATTAATTTTAGTCAATTCTAACTGGTTATTTTTGAGAACATAAAAAAAGTTTATTGTGTGATAAAACTGGAAATCACAAGATGTGTATTATGTCAGAAAGTGATGGCAGATAAATGTCTGATAAGAATATCTATTATAAAGAGAGATGGAACTGAAATATAATAGACAAGAGCCATTTTAAGAAAACAAATTACATCTTATTCCACATTCTCATGGTCTTCTCCTTTGCGGCAGATATTATATGCTCTATTTCTGTTCATAAAATATTATTTAATGTAGTATAAAGGTTCACATTTACCACTCCATATTCTTTTGCATCATAGCACAATATTAACTGAAGAGTGCCTAGTGATAGGAGAGCATGTTCGTTGAATTTTTCAAGCAATTTCATTTTCTTTCAGAGATGTGCAAAAAGAAGGCAAAGATTTAGAGAGACTTATTTGTCATTAGTTCACCTGTCACTGTTAAAGATGACACTCTCCAGGAGTTATTGCTGATTATGGATCATGACCTACTTTGTGATTCCAACTTAACCCTTAGGGTGAACTGGTCAACTGATCAACTAGCACCTACCTAAAAGTCAGTTTCAAACTGATGAGACTGGTATGTCATCATGATAATTCCAGAAATATATTCTAAATGAATTTATAACTAAGCATCTGGATTCAGTCCCCTATCACTAATTTTAATAATGAACTTTGCAGATTCAGCTTAAAAGATATGTATGTATTCTTTTCTCTTGTTACATCCTGATGTCTTAAGCCTGGCACAGGTTCCTTTTATAGATTCTCATAGTAGCTGTGCTTACCGAAGGTTTGTCAGGTTGTACAGTTGTAGCCTGTTTACTTATCTGTCTCCCCTACTAGCCTGAAGTCCTTGGCGGGATTTTGTCAGTCACAATTGTTGTGAAATGAAGGAAGGAGGGAGTGGAAGAAAATGGAGTGGATGAAAAGGAGAAGCAATGAAAACAGAGATGAATATGAAAAAGAGGAATGAATCAAAGTCTATTTCTTAAAAAATAGAAAAGGAGTCGGCAACTTTTGATGAGGAAAACCAATATTAATTATTTGGACATGGGTGCTTCTGAAGGTAAGTGTTTGGAGAAAGACATATATAATGCTGGTAAATAAAAGCAGCTGTAATGAAAGACGGAGCTGGTGATGGCTGATTGTTGACACAAAAATGATGATGATGATGATGACAGTGGTGATGAGAAAGAAGAAATTTAAATAATAGCTTTGATTTTAGGGTCGTAAATTTTTCTGTCAGTAAATTTTTTATGAAAGTTCCAAAAACTCTGTAATCTTTTAAAAATATATTTTAAACTCCGCTAAGTATAATAAATTAATTCATACTCGGAGATCTTGGAGACTAAGACTCTTATATTTCTGACTGTTTTAAAGTGCTACAATATGCTTTATACACAGAGATAGATATAAAAGATTATTGAATCACAAAATCAGAAAATAAAATATTTCAACAGCCTTTAAAAATATTAAAACCTGGGGAAAGCACTTTTTCTACTTCTGCACGCATCTTATTAACATACTTTAATATATTATATACATATTATTTTAAGCAAATACATATCAATGATATCTTTCTTTCTTTTCTCATTTAAATAAAGTAGTAATTCTGCAGAAAAATTGTCAAGGCCACCAACTAAATATAACTGTATAATATAAATATAATTTATATTTTATAAAAAATATAAATATAATTGAAGGAAAAATGTACTATGATCTTACTAATGAGTGTGTCAAAACATACTCCTGTGAGATGTCACTGTGCTGTCAGGGAAGGACTGTGAATGACTCAACTAATTTTCTGACTAACTTATAGCAGATAGGGGCTTGCAATGATGGGCAATGACAATGAAAATCAAAGACAGAAAAAGAAAAAGAAAAAGAAAAATCAAAGAAATTTTAAAATGCATGTAAATTCTCTTAAAATATGTTTTCTTTATTTCCTTTTTCATCACATCCCTGTAATCCATTTCTTAGAAGAATTTGCAAACTAGTATGCTTTTCATTTATATTTAAGGACAAAACTAAGTCTTCACTAGATCAACTCCACCTTACAAACACAAACTTGCTCACATCTTCATTAAATGACAAAATAGTTTTTGTAATAAACTTTCATTGTTACTTTTTGTTAAGGTTATTCACATTTAATTAAAAGAGTTTTTTGAATTTTAGACTTATTTTTTAAAGAATCCATTTCTAGTTGCATCACTTGCAACAGGAATCTCAAAGCACCATCTTCCTAGTAAGATGATGGCTACCCAAGGACTAGCAGCACCTTTTGTCCTTCTTGACTTTCAAAACAACTCAGGTCCACAGGTTTTTCGCTGTCTTGGCTGAAATAATCTTTTATTTTTTTGAAGTAGATAAGAAAACATCTGAAATGACCTAAATGTGCTCTCATCTCTGAGGAAAAATTCTTTTACATAATGACAAAGTTTTTCTGGGGCTAGAGAAACTCAGTAAGGCAAAAATATAAATTGTTTTGCCTTCTGAACCTAGTATATATATAAACAAATATGAGTTAATATGAAGCAGGGCAATATAAGAGTTAATGGCATAGAGTGTGTGATCATACACCCTGGGTATGATTCCTGACTCTACCACTACTAGCTGTGTGATCTTAGGCAAGTTACTTGGCTTTTCTCTGCCTCATTTTTTCATCTAGTTCTTAGAGTTATTATGAGCATTAAGTCAACTAGTACACATTAGATGAGTTAATATTTGGAACAGTCACTGGCACATAATAGGCTCTCAGTAAGGGTTTGCTGTTATTTTAAATACAGATATGTTTATTAAACAGTATTAGTGGCAGACCCTTTTTAAAAATTTTAGTGGTTAGCTGAATTTTGGTGCTGAATAACTATTAGTTCCTTTTCACTCTTTTACTCTTCTCCCCTGCTTAATAACAAATACCAGTTAAAAGTTAATGGACATGAAATCTATTTTATAATGGTTTGTCTCTCTGAAATAACTGTAATCCAATGACCCATCAACAACTGATCAGATAGACTTAGAAATATTAACTATTATTTCTGTGCTAGATTTTAAAACATTAATATTTTCAATTTGTTTATGTGGACAGTTTGGGGGGATATAATGTAAATAATTTGCTTATGGATTTCTATTCAGTTGGTATATAAATATTTAATTCTGGGGAATTAATAATAAAATAAATCCAAGTTTGTGTATGCAGACATGCATGTATGTAAAGCACTCTTAAGACTGTCACAAGCACAGCTAAGTTGTAAAAACTCACTCCCAAAATGCTACATTCCACAGAGAGAGGAATTTGTCTCATTGTAAATTGCTCTTTGCTCCTGATTTGGAATTCCCAAAGAAGACTATTCTAGGGTCCAGCTGGAGAAGGTCACATCCATAAATCATGGATTTCCAATTCAAACTCTCAGGAAACAAGATCATCTGACTTGGGAATAAAATTGCACCACAACTAGTAATTTTTAGTTAATATTTTCTTCAGCTTCTATAGCATACAAAGCCCAGACAAGACCTAAAGAGCAAAGCATTTTAGAATGAAAGGAGGAGGTCAACTACACCTTAATTTCCACATTCAAGCTACTTTCCTTTTCTTCTATCTTTTATAGCAGCTAACATCTGTAATCCTTAATCATACTGAAATTATTTTCTATTTTTGTTTTACTCTCTAACAATAACATTATAGGTACAGCAGGCCTTCTGTATCCTTGGGTTCATATCTCTGGATGTGGATGTCCAACTCTACTACTGCAGTTTGTATAAAGGACTTGAGTATCTGCTGATCTTAGTATGAGGGGTTCCTGGAACTGTAACAGGGAAGAATAAATCTGACCCATATTGGATCCACTTATTTTACTTTAATCTTTGTATTCTATTGCTTTTGCTACAAGTTAATCACTAAAGTGATGTTGCCTATAGTTTAAAGTATAAGTAATGGCCCATCTCTGGGAACCCTGCCTCCCACACTTGAATGTTAAACTAAAATATATCTTTGTTTAAGCTCACAGGGAACATCCCAACCAGGCCCTTCTGTGAATGGTTGCAGGGAAGAAGAAACTAACACATCCCCTCCAGACTTTGGCTGGAACCAGAAAATATTTGTAACAACTTAACTGCCTTTTTTACTTGACCTCCTCACCTCTCCCTCTTTATTCTATAGAAGAAACTAGCATCCAAACCTGGGCAAGATCTTTCTTTGAGACACTAATCCATCATCTTCTGAGTCTACTGGCTTTCCAAATAAAGTCACTATTTCTTGCCCCAACAACCCATCTTTCAATTTGTTGGTCTACTGTGCAATGAGCAATATGACCTTGGACTTGGTAACAGAACAATTGCTCATCTAGTTTTATGTCTCTGGAAAATAAACACGTGTATTTCTTTTTAGTTAATTCTATACCATATCAATCCCTTGACTTCTAAAATATCCTCAGAACAAATACTAAATAGCAGATTCCACATCATGTTATGTCCTCTTCAGGCTGACCAATCAAACTATTACATTGTATTTAGGAATAAGGCCATCAGTGAAGTCTTTGAATTTGGAATGTAGTAAGGGGTGCTCACTTCACTAAAAGCACATATTTGCAAATGTGCCGTGAAAGTCTAGTATTTTAAAGACTTCATAAATATTATTTAGTTAGTAAGTTCTTACAAAGTTCTTACTATATGGCCATCTAAGTAATAAGTATGTTATTAACATAACATTTTTTCCTCATTCAATCTTATTAAATTATTAAGATCTTATTATCTTCAGTTAATAAATGAAGAAAACAAAGCACTTGAAGATTAAGTACTTTGCCTAAGTCCTTGGTAGAGTTAAGATTCAAAACTGGGCAGCTTGACTCAGGTTTATACCCTTAAGTTACTAGCTATATCCTGTAATCAAGAAATGGGAGACACAGAAAGGCTTTTGTGCCCAGGAACCCCACAGGGTCCTTCTTGATATCATTTCCAAACTTAAAATTCAGTCATTTTATAATAAGAAATGGTAGGCATGAGAAAGAAAATAAAATTCAACACTAGCAAAAAGTGACCAGGATTTTGACTGGCTGAGAAACTGTATGAAAACATTTTAAACTGAGAGTATAAAAGTAAAGCCTGTTAAAAGACAAACTGAAGCAGATTAAAATTTTTAAGTTTATTTGAGCAAAATCCATTCCCTTTGGGCAGCACCAAACTGGAAGTGGTTAGGAGGGCTCTGCAGGCAGGAGCTGGGTGGGGTTGGGGAGTGGGGAGAGACTTTTATAAAAAAAGGCAAAAGCAAGGTAAGAAAACTATTGATTGGCTGTAGCTTAGAGCCTAGTTGGATATTTGTGATTGGTTGTACTTAAGTTTCATTTTGTAACCTTGAGGCAATTTCAAGATCAGATTTTAATTTTCTTCTGCAGGTCACTATGACATTAGATCAACCTCAGTCTAATGTCTTCCTTGTTTAATTGGTTTAACAAGTCTTTACAATATTAAGGAACAGTGAGAAACTTACTTTTATAAAATAAATTATCACTTTAAAAGGAAGCATCTGCCCATGTCACCAGATTACCTAGAATTATGAATAATTTTAATATTAAAATATAACTCATATTGGGTATTAATTGAGCACCTTAAAATTAAAGTTAGTCCCACATCATCTAGGCTCACAGGTTTTAGACTAGTTGCTCTTGTCATTAATTCTAGAAGAAATCCTGAAAGATACTTGGGGTCAATGACTTGCCACCATGATGTATAGGGTTATTATTTTTTCTTGTCTCATCAGCAGTAAAATGGACACACCTTAGTAAATCTGAATTAGTTGAATCACATTGAAATGAATTTGGAAGGCTGTCCCCTAAAATTTCCCTGCCTGATTTTTTTCTTCCATGCTGGTTAATCCATAGACAGCTCTGAACATAATTATTCATGTGTAAAGGACAGAAGAGATGGGATTGCATGAGAGAGGACATTGTGACTGCCTCTAAATGTCTACTTTGCATACCTAAAATCTGTTTTGACCCATATCTCTCAGAGTTATATAAAAAAAATAATTGAAATGTTTTAGAAACACCTACCCATTTCAAGTTACAAAGGCTTTATTACTTTGGCAAGTGCTCCTTTGGCTACAGCAAATCTAAAATGTGAATTGGAGAAATGTGTTAGTGTTTGCAAAATTTGTCCTGCTAAATTGTTTCTTTAAATAAAACTGAAGTCAGCAAAAATGTGCTTCTGCAGCTGCTATTTCATAGTGCGTTCCACTACTTACCAAATTTGAAGAATTCTAAGCTTTTAAAGGAGAATCTACCTCTATTTTGTTAATAATTCCTTTCTTTCATATTCACAATGGAAAAAAAAGAAACCTAGTTTTTACAAATATTTGACTATCTTGGAAGCTGATGGCACACAGAAAAAGAGTAGTGTTTCTGTCTGAGATATCTATAAAGTCAAGTTTTAATTTTTTGCATGGAATTTATGTGAAAATTATATCAAGCTTTTTAAAAATGTGGTCGGCACTAAGTCTTTGGTTTATTATAAATTGGTTTCCACATGAAATGCTTTAAATAGTATAATAAATTGATTGTCGCTGTATATTGGTTTGTGTTTATAATATATTGGATTGACTGAATAATAAATCTTTCTTTTCAGCAATTACTTTTATTGGTGTGAGTAAATTATACTGGTTTCACAGTAAGCCAAAATGTTTTGCATATAAATTATACTGTCTTTGGTCAGGTGATATTGAGTTTAACATTTAATTTAAAGATTGGGGAAATATATATAAATACACATATATATAGAATATTGCATTTCTTATGACTGTTACATCATTTTTTGCAGATAACAATAGTTCACTCCAAAGTCTCATGTTAAACTTGAAGAGATTTGATTAAGTTATATAAATCTTTTCATTCTCTATGTCAGTTTGTGTTCCAGTGTTTGATGTAAAAGCTGCACTGTATGTAATTTATTGTTATTGTGAACTCCTATCAAGGTGTGTAGTATATGGAAAATCACATTTCAGTCTAATATAAGGAAGAATATTCTAAGAATTATAGCTTTGCAAAAATGATAGGAATTTCCTCAACTTTTGAGATAGTGAGTCTTTGATACAAAATGGCTATGTTTGATAACAATATGATATTGTATTACAGCTCAAATACTTGCACTTGATAAAAGCTTGGTTTAAGTGGCATTTTAAGTCCTTTAAAATGTGAAAATTGTATCATTTTCTGCAGTTTATACAAGCCCATAATTCCTAAATATCACTATGTATTTAATTATTTCAACCAACCAGTAATTAAACAACTTTTTTGTGCCTACTGTATTGTATATCACAGATAGAGAATATTTCCATTGTTGCAGAAACTTCCATGGAATATCATTCATTAAAAACAAGGAATTTTGAAAAAACAACAGATTGTTTTATTATCTTATCCTAATCTAAGTCTGTATACTGCAAAGTATTTTTCCATGGAAGAATTGTTCCATGGCATGTTACATAAGTGTTACATAAATGATTTTTTTTTTTGGTAGTAGAATAATGGAATTTTTTTTTAAAGACTATGCTAGACAAAGTTAAATAGTTTTACTAGAGCAGGACTCCATAGAACCTTAGTAAGTTTCATGTGTTTGAGCACTGTGGCTCTTCAAGAGGGGTTATATTATAGAATGTTCCCTAAATTTATATGACTATAGGAGTGTCACATCTCCTGTTTCTTTTTTGAAGGGTCTCTTTTAGAATAGTATCTGTGAAATATGTTATTGTAACAACTATCAAAGACAGAATTTTTTTATATTTTGGAAAATATTTGCATCAGGACATTTATATTATGCTCATTTTAGGTGATTATGATTTTATTTTATAAAATTCTTTATTGCATTAGTGAAGGCCTTCCTAACTACTGTAACATTTAGCAGAAATCTTTTATCAGATTAGAAAATGAACGGCATCAAATAGAAACTAACTTATTACCATGTGCTACTATTCATTAAATAGACTATATTTCTTTTTTAATTGAAGTATGGCTAACTTACAATGTTATATTAGTTTCAGGTGTACAATGTAGTGATTCAATATTTTTATAGATTTATCCATCGACTATATTTCTAATGAAATATGATAATGATTTATTTCAATTTACAGAATTAATAATAAGAATACATTACTTACACATATTCTAATCAATTAATGCTTCTCTCTTTCTTCCTAAATTTCCTCACAGATTACTTCCTCATGAAATCTAACTTTTTTTTCTCAATAACAGCTTAAATATTTTGTTGCTATCAGTAGCTAATATTTACAGACATTTTTTATGTTTTAGGCAATGTACTCATCTTTTTGTAATATCGTTGCTTTATCTTCACAATATTCATCATAAAATTGTGTCCTTACCCATTTTATGGATCATTAATCTGGTAATTGAAATGATAAGTGTGCCTCTCTTTATATATGTGTATATATATTATTATTACATATGTTATATATTATGTATATATACACAGCTGGTCAGTGGCAGTTATGGGTTTTGAAACTAGATCTTGTTGACTCCATGTATTTTCCACCCTTATATAGTGCATCAAGTCTTATGTAATTATTTCCTTTTTGCTGATACATTTTTATCTGGCTAGATAATATATTTCTGAATTATATCAAAGTTTACATAATATTTTCACCACTCCTGTGTACGCTTCATGCTTTGAGTCTTTGTGACTCTATTCTTGATTGTTCTCCCAAAAAGTGTGACCACCATCCTCCATCTTAACCTTTTTCACACTATTCAGCCAGATGTGTGTAACTCCAAGACCTGGGCACTGCTTACCTCATGCTGCTCGCTCTCCATCTTCAAAGCCAGCAACAGCAGGTCGAGGCCTTTTCTCATTGCATGACTCCAACCTCCACGTCGGCCTCCCTCATCCACTATGGAAGAACTTTATGATTATGTTAGGCCTACCCAGATGACCCAGGTTAATCTTTCCAAGGTAAAGTCAGTTAATTAGCAACCTTCATTCCATGTGCAATCTTAATTCAGGTTCCAGCAATTTGAACACATACATCTTTTAGGGAGCCATTATTCTGCCTAACACAGGGTGGAATGTGTGTGTGTTTGTTTTCTGTCTTTTTACTCTTGAATAAAATATCTAGAGTTTGGTGTATCTATTTAGTCTGCTTCCTTTCCTAATGTAGTAAACAAGTTTGGACAAACTCAGGAAAACCTGAGTATATGCCATACATTTTTTTTATTAGGCTTAAACACTAGATTAGTGACAGGGAGTATACAATCCATAGTGACAGAGAGTATGCAATCTATGAGTCATTTACTTTCCATCTGACTTTGTATGTGTCCATGATATGATTGCATAGGGAATACTTATTTTAAAACCTCATATTGCTATTCCTTATTTATGTCTCAGTATTAATGTATGGCAAAATGCAATATCTATTTTCTCATTGGAATGCTTCTATTTGATAAATTAGGTAATCTAAGTTGTGAGAGTATTTTCCTCAGGAAGCAAAATAAGTCATTTTTATTTTAAAAGAAAAATATATTATATGCGTATTTATTTACAACAAACTAGAATTTGGCAAAAATGTATAATCTTTGCTCTCCGTTTTCAAGCCCCTTTGGGAAATGTCTTAAAAACGTGCTAATGTAACTGAGATAAACTGGATTCTACATTTACAGAATCCCTTTCAATGTATGCTCCTGGCTTAGAACTGGCCATTAGAATTTATGCAAGATTAAGGGATGGAAACAAAAGAGTGGCTCTTGATGTTAGGAATTTATTTCTAGTGATTCATGGAAATAGAGTGCTGCCAGGAGTTTTCAATGGAAGCCTTTGTTGTGGCTGCTGAGAAGCTTGCAATATGGGCACCTCATATTCTCTTTAACCCAACTTCTTAGTTGTTTTAATCTGTGGGAAAAGACCTTGGTGATTGAAATCAGAGCACAGCCTGGGTAGCAAAGAGGAACGTAACCAGCCCTGTTCTGCCATGTACTATTCTTCAACAAGCACTGTAAAGGTTATCATAGGTCCTTATACTGTTCTTGGTATTCATCATTTTTGAAACTGGAGCATCCTAATAGATAAATAATATCTAATAATAAATACCTGACTCTTCAACAGGTATTTGAGACTTGTTTTCTTAGTTGAATACATCTGCCTGCTTTGTATATTTAAGGAATTTTCATTTTCTAGTATTTATTTAATTTTCTCTGAGAATATACTTTCTTGTTTTTTAAACTACTATGATTTAAAAAGAAATCTTCTTTCATTTCTAGGCACTTTCAGAGAAACAAGAACTACTTTTATGTGCCCTGTCTATCTTTCTAAAGTTCAATTTCAATATTTATTGATAAAACACTCTTTTCTCTTTTAAAGTGGTCATAAGAGGAAGTAGCTTTAGTATATGAGGTGCCCCACAGCCTGCTAAGAGTCCTTTAAGTTTATGATCAATTTGGGCAAAGTGTTCAGCTTACTTCTTTAAGTTGACTGTATTTATCTCCAAAGTAACGTATACAAATCAAAGTGAAAAAATGTTTTTAATAGTGACTTTGTGATTTAACTTCATTTTGAATACTTGAGATAATCATCTATTTATTATTTCCTCCTGATTTTCATTGACTTGAAGAATTTAAAACTGATTAAATCTCATGTGGAATATTGTGTTTCAAACACCTACCTATATAAATTGTATCTCCGAAGATGGAAAATTGTATTGCAGTCATGGATTTTTTTTTTTTTAGTGATGCTACTTAATGCCAATGCAAGTTCACTTTATATTGATTTTTGGGATCTGTAGCCCCTTCATAGATTGATATCTCCACAAAAGATTAGCTGTAAAGTCTTATTTAGACATTTAAATAAATAAGATTACCATGTTCTACACCATGCTCAACTACAGGCATTTATTGTGAATATATAGATCACACATTGTAAAAATCAGTATCAGAATCATATATTTTAAAGACTATAGATACCAAAACAGCTGCAGACTTACTAAATCTAGCTGTGGTCATTATCATTTGATCTATCTTTCATCTAATTTCTGATCATTTACTGTTAAAGGTAGTGGATCACTATAGACTTTAGATGGATTGTATAGAAATATAAACGTTCCTCAGTATTTCCAAAATAGGGGTGTGACTGTGTATCACACATTGACTGAAAAGAAGTGATGACATCTCTCATCCTTTCCTTTCTTTCTTCCTTCTTTTCTTCTTTCCATCCTTCTTTCTTTGCTTCCTTTATTCTTTCATCTCTAGCTTTTTTTTAAATGAAAATGTTCTAGAATTTTCCCTACTGAATCCCCCTCAGATTATATTAGCCAAAACTGGGCCAAATAATACTCATTTCCAGTACATAAAATGGAACCATGCTGGTTGGCTTAAACTTAGGTTAAGCATGGTTTACGCATAGACCAGGGACAGGGGTTACCTTTCCCGAGTTATACAGAGGGAACCTGGACTTACAAATGAGAAGCCCAGCAAAGAAAGCAGGTAAGTGGATGATGACAACAATCAACAGTGTTGGATGTACATTTTTTCATATTTGTATCACCAATATCTACAAACATGCAAGCATAAGTGAAAAGCTTATTAAATCCATCCTTCCTCAATCATAAAGACATGTTCAGGCTGCTCTGACTCATGATATGGCAATAGAATAGAATTCACCATCATTTTTTTTTAACATCTTTATTGGAATATAATTGCTTTACAATGGTGTGTTAGTTGCTGCTTTATAACAAAGTGAATCAGCTGTAAATATACATATATCACCATATCTCCTCCCTCTTGTGTGTCCCTCCCACCGTCCCTATCCCTCCTCTCTAGGTGGTCACAAAACACCAAGCTGATCTCCCTGTGCTATGTGGCTGCTTCACACTAGCTATCTATTTTACATTTCGAGGTGTATACGTGTCCATGCTACTCTCTTACCTCGTCCCATCTTACACTTCCCCCTCCCCATGTCCTCAAGTCCATTCTCTACATCGGCATCTATTTCTTTCTGGCCCCTAGGTTCTTCACAACCTTTTTTTTTTTTTTTTAGATTCCATACATATGTGTTAGCATACGGTATTTGTTTTTCTCTTTCTTACTTACTTCCACTCTGTATGACAGACTCTAGGTCCATCCACCTCACTACAAATAACTCAATTTTGTTCCTTTTTATGGCTAATATTCCATTGTATATATGTGCCACATCTCCTTTATCCATTCATCTATCGATGGACACTAAGGTTGCTTCCATGTCCTGGTTATTGTAAATACTGCTACAATGAACACTGTAGTACATGTATCTTTTTGAATTATGGTTTTCTCAAGGTATATGCCTAGTAGTGGGATTGCTGGGTCATATGGCAGTTCTATTTTTAGTTTTTTAAGGAACCTCCACACTGTTCTCCATAGTGGCTGTATCAATTTACATTCCCACCAACAGTGCAAGAGGGTTCCCTTTTCTCCACAGCCTCTCCATCATTTATTGTTCTTAGATTTTTTGATGATGGCCATTCTGACCTGTGTGAGGTGATATCTCATTGTAGTTTTGATTTGCATTTCTCTAATGATTAGTGATGTTGAGCATCCTTGCATGTGTTTGTTGACAATCTGTATATCTTCTTTGGAGAAATGTCTGTTTAGGTCTTCTGCCCATTTTTGGATCGGGTTGTTTGTTTTTGTGATACTGAGTTGCATGTGCTGCTTGTAAAGTTTGGAGGTTAATCCTTTGTAAGTTGCTTCATTTGTAAATATTTTCTCCCATTCTGAGGGTTGTCTTTTCATCTTGTTTATGGTTTCCTTTGCTGTGCAAAACATTTTAAGTTTCATTAGGTTCCATTTGTTTATTTTTCTTTTTATTTCCATTTCTCTAGAAGGTGGGTCAAAAAGGATCTTGCTCTGATTAAAGTCATAGAGTGTTCTGCCTATGTTTTCCCCTAAGAGTTTTATAGTGTCTGGCCTTACATTTAGGTCTTTAAGTAATTTTGAGTTTATTTTTGTGTATGGTGTTAAGGAGAGTTCTAATTCCATTCTTTTACATGTAGCTGTCCAGTTTGCCCAGCACCACTTATCAAAGAGACTGTCTTTTCTCCATTGTATATTCTTGCCTTCTTTATCAAAAATAAGGTGACCATATGTGCGTGGGTTTATCTCTGGGCTTTCTGTCCTGTTCCATTGACCTATATTTGTGTTTTTGGGCCAGTACCATACTGTCTTGATTACTATAGCTTTGTAATATAGTCTAAGGTCTGGGAGCCTGATTCCTCCAGCTTAGTTTTTCTTTCTCAAGAGTGCTTTGGTTATTTGGGGGTATTTTGTGTTTCCATACAAATTGTGAAAATTTTTGTTCTCGTTCTGTGAAAAATGTCATTGGTAGTTTGATGGGGATTGCATTGAATTTGTAGATTGCTTTGGGTAGTGTAGTCATTTTCACAATGTTGATTCTTCCAATCCAAGAAGATAGTATATCTCCCCATCTGTTTGTATTATCTTTAATTTCTTTCATCAATGTCTTATAGTTTTCTGCATACAGGTCTTCTGTCTCCTTAGGGAGGTTTATTCCTAGGTATTTTATTCTTTTTATTTTGGGGGTAAATTGGAGTGTTTCCTTAATTTCTCTTTCAGATTTTTCATTAGTGTAGAGGAATGCAAGAGTTTTCTGTGCATTAATTTAGTATCCTACTACTTTACCAAATTCATTGATTAGCTCTAGTAGTTTTCTGGTAACATCTTTAGGATTCTCTATGTATAGTATCATGTCATCTGCAAAGAGTGACAGCTTAATTCTTCTTTTCTGTTTTGGATTCCTTTTATTTCTTTTTCTTCTTTGATTTCTGTGGCTAAAATTTCCGAAGCTGTGTTGAATAATAGCAGTGAGAGTGGACAACCTTGTCTTGTTCCTGATATTAGAGGAAATGGATTCAGTTTTTCACCATTGAGAACAATGTTGGCTGTTGTCAGTTATGGCCTTTATTATGTTGAGGTAAGGTCACTCTATGCCTACTTTCTGGAGGGTTTTTATCATAAATGGGTGTTGAATTTTGTTGAAAGCTTTTTCTGAATCTATTGGGATGATTATATGTTTTTTCTCCTTCAATTTGCTAATACGGTTTATCACATTAATTGATTTGTGTATATTGAAGAATTCTTGCATTCCTGGGATAAACCCCACTTGATCATGGTGTATGATCCTATTAATGTGCTGTTGGATTCTGTTTGCTACAATTTTGTTGAGGATTTTTGCGTCTATGTTCATCAGTGATTTTGGCCTGTAGTTTTCTTTCTTTGTGACATCTTTCTCTGGTTTGGTATCAGGGTGATGGTGGTCTTGTAGAATGAGTTTGGGAGTATTCCTGCCTCTGCTATATTTTGGAAGAGTCTGAGAAGGAATGCTGTTAGCTCTTCTCTAAACGTTTGATAGAATTTGCCTAGGAAGCTATCTGTCCTGAGCTTTTGTTTGTTGGAAGATTTTTAATCACAGTCTCAATTTCAGTGATTGTAATTGGTCTGTTTATATTTTCTCTTTCCACCTGGATCAGTCTCAGAAGGTTGTGCTTTTTTAAGAATTTGTCCATTTCTTCCAGGTTGTCCATTTTATTGGTATAGAGTTGCTTGTAGTAATCTCTCATGATCCTTTGTATTTCTGCAGTGTCAGTTACTTCTCCTTTTTCATTTCTAATTCTATTGATTGGAGTCTTCTCCCTTTTTTTCTTAATGAGTCTGGCTAATGGTTTATCAATTTTGTTTATCTTCTCAAAGAGCCATCTTTTAGTTTTATTGATCTTTGCTATCATTTCCTTCATTTCTTTTTCATGTATTTCTGATCTCATCTTTATGGTTTCTATCCTTCTGCTAACTTTGGGGATTTTTTTTGTTCTTCTTTCTCTAATTGCTTTAGATGTAAGGTTAGGTTGTTGATTTGAGATGTTTCTTGTTTCTTGAGGTAGGATTGTGTTGCTATAAACTTCCTTTTTAGAACTGCTTTTCCTGCATCCCATAGGTTTAGGGTCATCATATTTTCATTGTCATTTGTTTCTAGGTGTTTTTTGATTTCCTCTTTGATTTCTTCAGTGATCCCTTGGTTATGAAATACTGTGTTGTTTAGTCTCCATGTGTTTGTATTTTTACAGATTTTTTTCCTGTAATTGATATCTAGTCTCATAGCTTTGCGGTCAGAAAAGGTACTTGATACGATTTCAATTTTCTTAAATTTACCAAGGCTAGATGTGTGACGCAAGATATGATCTCTCCTGGAGAGTGTTCCATGAGCACTTGAGAAGAAAGTGTATTCTATTGATTTTGGTTGCAATGTCCTATAGATATCAAGTAAGTCCGTCTTATTTGATGTGTCATTTAAAGCTTGTTTTTCCTTATGTATATTCATTTTGTTTGACATGTCCATTGGTGAAAGTGGGTTGTTAAACTCCCCTGCTATTATTGTGTTATGGCTGTTAGCATTTGCCTTATGTTTTGAGGTGTTCCTATGTTGGGTACATAAATATTTATAATGGTTCTATCTTCTTCTTGGATTGATTCCTTGATCATTATGTAGTGTGCTTGTCTCTTGTAATAGTCTTTATTTTAAAGTCTGTTTTGTCTGATATGAGAATTGCTACTCCAGCTTTCTTTTGATTTCCATTTGCATGGAATATCTTTTTCCATCCCCTCACTTTCAGTCTGTATGTTTCCCTAGGTCTGAAGTGGGTCTCTTGTAGGCAGCATATATTCAGGTCTTGTTTTTGTATCCATTCAACCAGTCTATGTCTTTTGTTTGGAGCATTTAATCCATTTACATTTAAGGTAGTTATCAATATGTATCTTCCTATTACCATTTTCTCAACTGTTTTCGGTTTGTTATTGTAGGTCTTTTCCTTCTTTTGTGTTTCCTGCCTAGAGGAGTTCCTTTAGCATTTGTTGTAAAGCTGTTTTTGTGGTGCTGAATTCTCTTAGCTTTTCCTTGTCTATAAAGATTTTAATTTCTCCGTCATATCTGAATGAGATCCTTGCTGGGTAGAGTAATTTTGGCTGTAGGTTTTTCCTTTTCATCACTTTAAATATGTCCTGCCACTCCCTTCCAGCTTGTAGAGCTTCTGCTGAAATATCAGCTGTTAACCTTATGGGTATTCCTTGTATGTTATTTGTTGTTTTTCTCTTGCTGCTTTTAATATTTTTTCTTTGTATTTAATTTTTGATAGTTTGATTAATATGTGTCTTGGCGTGTTTCTCCTTGGATTTATCCTGTATGGGACTCTCTGTGCTTTCTGGACTTGGTTGACTATTTCCTTTCCCATATTAGGGAAGTTTTCAAGTATAATCTCTTCAGATATTTTCTCAGTCCTTTTCTTTTCCTCTTCTTCTTCTGGGACCCCTATAATTCGAATGTTGGTACATTTAATGTTTACCCAGAGGTCTCTGAGACTGTCCTCAATTCTTTTCATTATTTTTTCTTTATTCTGCTCTGTGGTAGTTATTTCCACTATTTTATCTTCCAGGTAAATTATCCGTTTTCTGCTCTTGATTCCTTCCAGATAATTTTTAATTTCATTTATTGTGTTGTTCATCATTGTTTGTTTGCTCTTTAGTTCTAGGTCTTGTTAAATGTTTCTTGTATTTTCTCCATTCTATGTCCAAGATTTTGGATCATTTTTACTATCATTACTCTGAATTCTTTTTCAGGTAGTCTGCCTATTTCCTTTTTATTTGTTTTGTCTGGTGGGTTTTTACCTTGCTCATTCACCTGCTGTGTGTTTCTCTGTCTTCTCATTTTGCTTAACTTACTGCATTTGGGATCTCCTTTTGCAGGCTGCAGGTTCTTAGTTCCTGCTGTTTTTGGTGTCTGTCCCCAGTAGCTAAGGTTGGTTCAGTGGGTTCTGTAGACTTCCTGATGGACAAGACTGGTGCCTGTGTTCTGGTGGATGAGGCTGGATCTTGTCTTCCTGGTGGCCAGTACCACGTCCAGTGGTGTGTTTTGGGGTGCCTGTGACCTTATTATGGTTTTAGGCAGCCTCTCTGCTAATGAGTGAAGTTGTGTTCCTGTCTTGTTAGTTGTTTGGCATAGGGTGTCCAGCACTGTAGCTTGCTGGTCATTGAGTGGAGCTGTTTCTTAGCCTTGAGATGGAGATCTCTGGGAGAGCTTTCACCATTTGATATTACGTGGAGCCGGGAGCTCTCTGGTGGATCAGGGTCCTGAGTTTGGCCCTCCCCCTTCAGAGACAGAGGCCTGACACCTGGCCGGAGCACCAAGACCCTGTCAGCCACATGGCTCAGATGAAAAAGGAGAGAAAAAGAAACAAAGAAAAAAATAAAGGAAAGTTATAAAAATAAAAAATTTACAGATAATTATTAAAATTTTTAAAAATTAAAAAAAATTATAAAAAGAGAAAAAAAAAAGAAAGAAGAGAGCAACCTAACCAAAAAACAAATTCACCAATGACAAGTGCTCAAATCTATACTAAAAAAAAAAAAAAAAAAAAGAAAGAAAGCAGACAGAACCCTAGGACAAATGGTAAAAGTAAAGCTATTCAGACAAAATCACACAAAGAAGCATACACATACACACTCACAAAAAGATTAAACATAAGACCAGAAAGAAATTAGATGCAGAAAGGAAACCCCAAGTCTATAGTTGCTCCCAAAGTCCACCGCCTCAATTTTGGGATGATTTGTTATTTATTCAGGTATTCCACAGATGCAGAGCCATCAAGTTGATAGTGGAGATTTAATCCACTGATCCTGAAGCTGCTGGGAGAAATTTCCCTTTCTCTTCTTTGCTTGCACAGCTCCTGGGGTTCAGCTTTGGATTTGGCCCCGCCTCTGCATGTAGGTCTCCTGAGGGCATCTGTTCTTTGCTCAAACAGGACGGGGTTAAAGGAGCAATTGACTAGGGGACTCTGGCTCACTCAGGCCGGGGGGAGGGAGGGGTACAGAATGTGGGGTGAGCCTGAAGCGGCAGAGGCCAGCGTGACATTTCAACAGCCTGAGGCATGCCATGTGTTCTCCTGGGGAAGTTGTCCCTGGATCACGGGACCCTGGCAGTGGCAGCCTGCACAGGCTCCCGGGTGGGGAGGTGTGGATAGTGCCCTGTGCTTGCACACAGGCTTTTTGGTGGCTGCAGCAGCAGGAGCCTTAGCATTTCATGCCCGTCTCTGGGGTCCACGCTGATAGCCACAGCTTGCGCCCATCTCTGGAGCTTGTTTAGGCGGTGCTCTGAATCTGCTCTCCTCACGCACCCGGAAACAATGGTTTCTTGCCTCTTAGGCAGTTGCAGACATTTTCCTGGACTCCCTCCCAGCTAGCTGTGGCACACTAGCCCCTTCAGGCTGTGTTCATGCAGCCAGCCCCAGTCCTCTCCCTGGGCTCTGACCTCCGAAGCCCGAGCTTCAGCTCCCAGCCCCCGCCCGCCCCGGCGGGTGAGCAGACAAGACTCTCGGGCTGGTGAGTACTGGTCAGCACTGATCCTCTGTGCGGGGATCTCTCCACTTTGCCCTCCGCAACCCTGTGGCTGCGCTCTCCTCTATCGATTGGAAGCTTCCTCCCCACCACGCCCTGTCTCCACCAGTGAAGGGGCTTCCTAGTGTGTGGGAACCTTTACTCCTTCACAGCTCCCTCCCACTGGTGCAGGGCCCATCCCTAATTCTTTTGTCTCTGTTTTTCGTTTTTTCTTTTGCCCTACCCAGGTACGTGGGGACTTTCTTGCCTTTTGGGAAGTCTGAGGTCTTCTGCCAGCGTTCAGTAGGTGTTCTGTAGGAGTTGTTCCATGTGTAGATGTATTTTTGGTGTATTTGTGGGGACGAAGGTGATCTCCACGTCTTACTCCTCTGCCGTCTGGAAGGTCTCTCCACCATCATTTTTAAAGTAAATATTTAGTAAAGAGTGTTCAATAAAATACTAAAGGTGAACTTAAAAATTAGGAAGTTATTTCACAAAGCTACCACACTATTTGCCCAATGTCGAAATACATTCCTCAGTTCAGTCAGTTTGAGAGAAGCTTTATTTCACATAGTAAGGGAGTTCTAGGACGGAAGGAGGTGAAGGTTTGTCAGATGGTTACAGTATGTACCAGACAGTGTGTTAAGCTCTTTGAAGAATGCTTAGGAATAAAAAGTCTATTTCTTTCCCAAACTCTGAACTAATTGAATTTGCTCATAGTTCGGCAATAAGATGCCATAGCAATTTCCAAGCCAAAAAAGAGAACCTTTAATAATTTCCAAATCTAGGACACAGAAGACAATTTATTCTCTATATGTTTTATTGATTTCAATAATTAACAGAATAAATTTTTTTTTCACTCAAATCCATGTGTTCTTCAGGAAGCCAAATTTAAAAGGAAATCTATTTTCTTCCAGGAATTTCTTCTTAAGACTCTTGACTCTGCTTTTCTAACACCTAGTTTAACAATCTGAAGCAATATCACTGACAAAAAAAAACTGTGAAAGAACTTAAAAGCAGTTACATTTTGCTGATCTTAGATAAACATGTTGAACCGCAGAAGCTAAAGTCTTATAGAAATAAACTTTCTGTAGTGTTTGCAGAGGTGCGTGCGTGCATATTATAATTTTTATTTGTTTTGCTTGATTTTGTTTTGTTATGTTCTGTTTTGCTTTTGAAGGAGTAAGAAAGAGCATAAAAATCTCAGATCTTTTACATACATCTGGCTTTAAACCATAGCTCTATAAACATGGGCAATTCACTTCTCTGTTGTCCAATTTCTTCACTTATAAAATATTTTCACTAATATCCAAAGAGTTTTACAAATTTCAAATAATATGCATTGCATTGCCTGGGGCATAGGATATGCTCAACAAATGATAGCTACTTGTGTTTTATTAATTATAACTTTCCCAACAAGAGACCAAACCATTAATTCAGTCTGATACGTATTATTAAGGATGTATTTTGGCCCTTCCAAATATGCACAATTTTGGACAACTAGTTTATTCATGTTGATTTCCCAGCAGATCACATCACAACCTCTTCCAGCTAAACTGATTTTTATTTCAAAAATATTTTGCTAAATTGTAAAACTTTTAACCAGAATCTCTAAGCCCATAGTACTTACTTAAAGATAAGCTTTGATGTAGGATTCCATTAACAGAAGAATGAACTGACACCTTCACTATATAGTATTAAAGGAAAATGAAAGGGGCTTCCCCGGTGGCGTAGTGGTTAAGAATCCTCCTGCCAATGCAGAGAACACAGGTTCGATCCCTGGTCCAGGAAGATCCCACATGCTTTGGAGCAACTAAGGGCGTGCACCACAACTACTGAGCCTGCGCTCTAGAGCCCGCGAGCCACAACTACTGAAGCCCGCATGCCTAGAGCCAGTGCTCCACAACAAGAGAAGCCACTGCAATGAGAAACCCATGCACCGCAATGAAGAGTAGCCCCCCACTCGCCAGAACTAGAGAAAGCCCGTGCGCAGCCACGAAGACCCAACGCAGCCAAAAATAAATAAACAAATAAATACATTTTTAAAAAAATGAAAGGACAAAATTACCTGTACGTTTCAAAATATTTTTCTCTAATCAGTTATATTTAGGATGAATTAATAGGATAGTTCTAGCTTTCCAGTTTTTTAAGAAGAACTAATTTAAGGCTGCCCGCCCTACTAGCTTCTGACTTGGAGGGCTGAATTCATCAATTAAATTCACAGCAGATTAATTAGCCAGCAATTTGGGAAGTTAATCATCATTCAATGGTACTTATTAAGTGTCTTTATGTTCATGAAACTTGTGTTGGAAGATTGGTTTGGGAGGATTGAAATCTTGCTTGAAGAAACATTTAAGTGGTATGGACACTGCAGCTTCAACCTAGTAATATCCTTGTTGCTACACATCCCTTTCTTCCCTGATTTAATGGAAGATATTGAATACAGTACAAAAATGTGTAAGAAACATATGATGTGCATTAGAGCCGTCATAGCTTTCATGAGAGCCTGATTAAATTATATCCCATGTTAAATATCCTGAATAATTTTCAACGTTATGTTCGTAACCGACAATCTTTCTTTCTTTCCTTTCTCTGGGGAATTTTTCACATCCTGTCTCAGTTCACAGATGAAAATCAGTTTTGTGATTTCTTCGTAGAAGTTAATAGAAATTTGTTCAAATCACAAAACTACCACAGAATTTGCCCAATTCAGCAGAAATACCTTCCTTGGTTCACTAAGTTACCGAGAAGCCCAATCTGGAATAGCAAGGGAGTTTGAGGTCACGATTGAGGTAAATCTTCAAAGTTTGTAAAATATTTACGTAAATTGTGGCCAACTCAAGCCAGCCTCTTAGTTCTTTATTTTTAACGTTGACGTTTTCTTAAAGATTTATGTAAGAGTTACTGCAAATCTAAGAATAAAATATACTTATAATCACATATATGTATATACCCATGCATGCAGAAGCACCTGAACGCATCCTGGGTTGCCTTTTGAAAACTGCATATTTACATTGTGACTGCAGAGGTGGGAGACACTGTTGCCTAGCTGTGAGACTCCTTCTGGATTTCGCTGAGTTGCATTGTCTTCTTTTTCTTTACTTTTCTATATTTGTGAGAACTGATGAAAGAAATGCACCTCTACATTTAGTTTGCCATTCTTGAGCTCTTTGAAATTAGAAACATCTTTCAGTGAGAGTGCTAACTGTAATATTTGTTCTTACATGTAGGGAATTCTAGCAAAACGTTTTCCAGAACTGTTTTCGTTGGTAAAACTTTACCCACTTTCAAGAAATCTTTTATTTTCTCCAACCTCCTTTGCACATGATGCAGTGCAAGCATGCTGTTTCTTATGCAGGCTTTAGTGTAACTACAGAACAGCAGGCTCAGCACCACCTTTAACCTCACGTATCCTCTTGTATAAAGTGAGTGATTACAATATATTTGCTCCTTGAGGTCATTCCATAGAAGAATCTCAGAACTGACAACTTCAGATACATAATCTCCTAGACCAGCTTGCTACAATGCTTTGAGCAGAATATTTTTTGAGATCTATAATTATCTGATTCCCTCCTGGGGAGCTGGAGGAGTGGGAAGAGAGAAGTGCAGGCAGGCAAGGTGACATGACATTCGGTACATTCTTACCAGCCATCAGAGCTAAGATTTCCAGCAAACCTGATTAGTGCCGCTGGTCAGGACATTAAACAGTTCTAAATTTTATGCAAAGAAATCTACTGTGCCAATTTTACACGTGATTTAAACAGTTTCTTTGCACTTAATAAATCCTATTATTATTCTTCTAAAAGTATTAATAAACTAAGTAATAAGGCAACCTGAATCTTCTTCTGCTTCATACACAGAGCAGAAGTCTTCTTTACAGAATCCTATATTAATTTTTTTTAAGTAGGTGTGCTTCCTGCACATTTTATTCTATGAGGAAAAATAAATTTTGTGAATATTTGGATAAATATTTTTTACTTCAGATACTTGTCAGATTCATACCAAAATAAACACTCAACATATGATTATCATTTCAACAATCAAGGTTTAACAAAGTATGATATTTACAATTCATCTTTCTTTTTGAAGGGTAAGAAAGGATATTTAACATAGCAACATTTTAAAATAGCTATTTGTAAAGCCATTTTTAGGGAATTAAGGACAATGGATAATGCTTTGGGAATAAAGGGTAAGATGTGGGTAGAAAGGGCTGTCTGCCAGATGTACTAAGGAACTGAAGATTGCACATGTGGGCCACTGAACAATAACCATTTTTTGCTATCGTTAAATACCCATCTACCTTAGGCTGCCCTTTTGTGAAAGTCCTTTCCTTTTGTGGTTGACCTTGTTGTTCACATTAACCTGATTTTGTCGGTTTATAAGTATCCAGTAAGGGAAAGGTTGAATCCATGTTGTGATTTACCACTAGCCTAATTCAGAGGGATGCCCTTGGGCGATGCACTCTCTGTGTCCACACATTTGTTGGAGAATTAAACTAGACCATGAAATTACTTCAGTTTTACCTGCCATAGTTTATCTCTAGCCATACTCCCCACTAAAGATACAGACATGGAGTTTTACTACTTACACTATTTTTGACAGCCTAAGGTAAATTGGACATTTTTGTAATCCACCTCTAAATCAATTCAGATTTAACTTAAAGAAAACAAGCAAACAAAAAAAACTATTGTTGCGCATGTAAAGAAAAAATAATGTTTTATTTTGCAACTTCTAAAGTTTTATGAATTTGATTTCATAACATTCTCGAATGCACATCAACTCTTCTTGTTTTTCCCAATGAAAAAACTTATCCACATGAGGCCCAAGGTTTTCTTATACGTCTGGTTATAGGATTGCCACAAGGTTTCACAATAGCTGAAAATATAGCTGTTCTTTGCGTATACTTTCTAGGGGTATGTAAAGGGTTGTTACAGATCCACCCCACCCCTACACCATCTCAACCAAAAGTCAGGCAATATTTATCACTCTTACCAGGGAGTAAAAATTATGTACAAATTTCAAAGAATTTTGTAGAAGAAAAATAGTTTTAGCTTGGGGTATGACTGTTCGAAAATATTGTAAGAATTATTTTGTGTGTGGTAAATTACATCTGTACTATTTCCTGAAAGTAAAAAAAACAAAAAATTGCCTGATGGCCCCTTTTCTTTTTTTTTTCTTTCTCTTTTTCTTTTTTACTGTCAGAGGAAAAATCAGAAATTATTGTGGTAAGGAGTGCAAACTGGTATGCAAATGAACATACGTCTATTACATTTTCTAGAGATTCATGAATTGGTTGAAAACAGAAATTTTAAATTATAGATAGGAAAAAAAAAACAACAGGGAATTCCCTGGTGGTCCAGTGGTTAGGACTCCGCACTTTCATTGCCGAGGGCATGGGTTTGATACCAGGTCGGGAAACTAAGATCCCACAAGCCGTGTGGCTCAGCCAAAAAATAAAAATAAAAATAATAAATAAATAAAATTATAGGTAATTCAGAGATAAGTCATGACGTTTGAAACATTTTCCTGTATTGACAAATTCAAAATATCCTAATTCTTTACAAAATAACCTTAATTAAATTAATTTCCTTCATCCCTCCCTCCCTCCCTTCCTTCTTTCTTTCTTTCCTTCTTTCCTTTCCAGAATACTATACTCTACCTAGTTCCTTTACACTTATTCCTTCTTTCAAAGACCCTGGGTACGGCCCCAGTAGTAAACAGAAAACCTGAGTAAAAGCATGTGAAACCTTCTCTATTCCCACAAAGAAATTACTCCAGATTTATTTTATAAAATTTTTTTTCTTTCTCTTTTTCCCGCATTTAGTTAGTTGATTTGTCTTCTTTATCTTTAAAGCCCTATAGTTTGGGACTATTTCCTGAAAGCTAATTTTGGACTGGAATTTATTTTTAGGATGACTTGGCCTGCAATAGCTTCTTAACTCCATGGACGCACCTAAGATCTTGATGAGGTGTACAGGACATTGACCTCACCTAGCCAGAAAATCACCAGACTTTTTTTTTTTTTTTTTTTTTTGCGGTACGCGGGCCTCTCACTGCCGTGGCCTCTCCCCCTGCGGAGCACAGGCCCCGGACGCGCAGGCTCAGCGGCCATGGCTCACGGGCCCAGCCGCTCCACGGCACGTGGGATCTCCCCGGACCGGGGCACGAACCCGCGTCCCCTGCATCGGCAGGCGGACTCTCAACCACTGCGCCACCAGGGAAGACCCAGACTTTTTTTCTTTTGTGTCAAGCCAGGAAATTCAAAGCTGGTGAAACAAAATTAAAGTACATAAAATAAGAAGAAAAATAATGGCCATGAGGAAGTTATATAACTCCTTTGGACCTCAGTTTACAAACTTGTATATTGAGGAAGAAAGGGCAATAGACTGGAATTAACATTTGTTTACTGCTTTCCCTGTCACCTTTTTTGTTCTTCATAATACCAGTTTAAAAAGTTATTTTATCCTCATTTCACTGAAATGGACTAAGAGAAACATTAAATAACTTGTTCTAGATAAAGACACAATTAAACCACAAATTATCTTCATATCTCCAAAATTTATGTTTTTCTCCATTTTATGTCATTATACAAAATAAGATTGCCTGGAATTCTATATGTAAAGTAGAAGAAACAAAAACCCCTCCTTTTTATGACAGAAGTTAGGAAATTAAAAACCCATGCTCAAGAACTTCATTAGACAGGGCTTTATAAACATTAATTCTGCTGTGTCCTTAGACATACAGAGAGAGATCCAATGGTGAGATTTGATAAAGGATGGAAATGAATTTGAAGACATAAGAAAAAGATGAGTAGGCCTTAGGAGAGGGCAGAGTGAAGAAAAGATGGAGACAGTGAACCAAAGATGAACCTGATTTTGGAAATTATAGAGAAAATTTTTTTAAGGACTGGAATAGCTAATATTTCAATTTTTAAATTGTTATAAGTCGGCTTTGTTTTTATATCTTCCTGAACATTGAATAAACTTTATTATATGGATGATTTTGCTTCATTTAGAAAGTAAGGTGATTTTCTGTTTTCAATTTCTTGGTTACTGGACTTCAATTTACATAAATATACTTGGTACCAAGTTTGATGACCTTGGGTACACTTAAGTGATCTGTGTTTTCCAGACCACTCATTTCTATGGTTAAATATAAACAATAATAGTCACAAATAGTACTTCACTGACTCTATTTCTATCTCCTGGAAGGATTCAATTCATCATCAAATTTGTGTAAAAAGTTTTGGAAATCTTCCAGAGAGTCTTATTTGTTCAGTGTAGATGGAAAACCTTTAGCTGTTACTGGTATTTTCCAAAGCTTTGCCCTATTTTAAAATCAAAGCTGTCACTTTGATGTTGCTGACCAATGAGGACACTGTTCCTGCTGGTGCCTGTTGATGACAACCAAGCCAAATTAGTAGGTTTTGTAAGTCTGCTGATATTGGCTTTCTGACTGCCCGTCAGCAGTATTGAGCATGCAAGTGTCTATATCCATCACTACTCCTACACAAATCTCTTCCATTCTTACAAGAACGTTCAGCACCAAAATGATTAACATTTTACATGTAGAGCTCCTATTATGCCAAAAGCCTTTATAGCAAAATAATTATTTCCAATAAAAACTTCCTATACAGTCACCTTAGGACTCAATCATGGGTTATGTGCCTGAGAACAATCAGAATAATACCCTCCATACTGTTCTCAAATTAGTTTGTAAACAGCCCTAAAAGTTTTGGCAAATCAACTTGGCCTATTGTTTTCCAACAAAATGTATGCCTCTCAAAAGCAAGGCATCATTTCCCTAGAGAATCATTAATTATATATGTAAATAAGAATCATGGTGAATGTATCTACTAATAAATTCCCAGAAAGTACTGAATTCTGTGGATAGCCTGAGGTCCCTGCAAAATGACAAAAAAAAAAGTACAGCAGCAGTTCATGTCAAGGAAAAACCACAATGTCAAGAGCACCTAAAATAGCTTCATGACAGAGGTGAGGTGATGGTGTGAATAATTGGAGGTGGAAATTCTCTATCCTCAAACACTCTCCACTGCCTTTTTCTATTACTCACCCATAACTCACTTTACAATTTTGGTTAAAAATCAGTACGTTTATTTTGATTTAAATGAATTCATTCAGCTCCAATGAGTTACAATGATATAAAATGAAACAATATTAAATCACACATTTAATAAATTGTTCCTTGGAATTAATAAATTATGTGAATTGAAAAGACTGGAATCTAAGATCATCCTACTTAGTTCATGTATGCTGTTGAAAATTTTGTTGCATGAGCTATTGCAATTTTATATGTATCTTAAATAAAATGATTAAGTACTCTTTAATGGGTTAGTTAAAAAAAATAAGATTATTTTGTAGGAACTTGGACACAGGAACTATGACTACAGACTCAGGGAGAGAAGGAGGTTACATTTCTTGCATCCTCTTTCAGATTATAGTTTTTATTTTGGAAAATATACTGTTTTTGTGTTACCACTTATAAATTTTCATTCCAAATGTAGCAGCAGGGTACTCAAAAACAAGCTTAATGAGTAAGAACTAGCAAAATATTGAATGTATAATACATATTAGGCACTATATCATATTTGGTGAATTATTAACTGAGCACAGAAAATTACTAATTTTTTGAACACCAGAATGTTTTGGGCCAGCATCTTTGCAGTTATGAGGTCCTTATCAAAACTCTATGTTAAAGAAGAGGAAGCAGAGGCTCAGAGGGTTCTTAGCAGAGCTGGCAACTGGATGCAGCACAACTTTGTTAATATTGCCATGTTGCTACAGAGCTGCACCAAGATCGTTTACAGTGTGACCTGAGACAAGTTATCTAAAATCTAGGCCTTAACTTTCCTTTCTGTAAAGTGCAAATAAAAACACTGCTTATCTCATACAAGAGTTTTGAAGATGAACTTAATATGTGTAAAATACTTTAATGTATGGCACTTTGAAAGCACTCACTGTCAGTTATTACTACTCTACAGTTACAATGCAAATTTAGCAAATAGTTATAGGCTTAATTTCCCTCCCTCACTTCCTTTTTTCTCCTTTCCCACTTTCCTTTTTTTTTCAAATGCACTAATTTCCAAAATATTTTATTAATAATAACTGAACTCCTTTCCACACACTGGATTGCTACTTTGTATATTTTGTATGCTTTTTCCCCCCACAAAGATCTCATGTGGTCTTATCTTTGGCAAATGTGCCTTGGAGCCCCTGTCTTCCAATATATTATTATTGTATGAAATAGCTATTGTTATTTTTGTTATTTCATAGAAAAGAAAGCCTCAATGACACTAAACACTATATCCAAAATTATACCATTTATGAGTGATAGACCCAAGATCACTAAGAGAGAAAACTAAGTTAAATAAGCCAAGTAAATACATGCTTGTCTGTTTCAAAGCTAGATCTTGCTTGCTTGCTTGCTGGCTGGCTTAGATTGTAAATGTCTTGAAATTCAGGACAATTTTCTATGTCTTCAGAGTTGATACACAATGTTCGTCCCAAAATGGAATAAGATATGTTTTATATATTTATATATATATATGATCATGTATATTTATACATGTTACATATTATATAGACTCACATATCTTTATATATTTTATATAAATCAGTAATATATGTGCCCTATGTATATCAGGTATATATATAGATAAATGTGTATGTGTGCATCCAGTATACATATATATATTAATTGTGTTAATAGTTAAGTAGTAGTCGCTTTAAAAAGTTGCAAGTCAAATTCTGTCATTTCCCTGATCAAAACCCTCCAATCTCATTTAGAACTTCTTATCACTCTTAGAGCAAAACCCAAAGTCTTTACCCTGGACTAAAATTTGTACATCATCTGGCCCCTGAATAACACTCCAAATGTAATCTCTACTCTCCTATCTCTAAATCTGTCTCAGCCATACTCTCCCTCATGCTGCTACTTTAAAATGCTAAGTGTCTGGCACCGGCCACCAAATTCTTCAGTCTTGACCAAGCATCTTAAAGGTACAGGTACCAGGTTCCATCAAGGGAAGAGACCGAAGGCAGAGAATGGAGAGCGCAGGCGCATCACTTCCTTTTGGGCGACAGATGGCGCCAAAGCAAAATGACGGCGGGGAGCTCCGTGGAGAACCCCAGAAATAAAGGGTTTAAATGAGAAAGGGGAATTTATTAAAAGGATAAAGGAATGTCTCCAGGATACAGCTGAGCCTGAGGAATGAACTAGAACTAGGGTAGCTGTTTCAAGCATTTTACAGATTTATTAGTTTTTTGGAGGCCCTGCTAAATCTATAGTTTCTTTTTATTTATTTTTATTTTTATACAGCAGGTTCTTATTGCTTACCTATTTTGTGCATATTAGTGTATATATGTCAATCCCAATCAACCAGTTCATACCCTCCCCCACCGCCGTTTTCCACCCTCGGTGCTCTCTACATCTGTGTCTCTATCTCTGCCTTGCAAACTGGTTCATCTGTACCATTTTTTTAGATTCCACACATATGCATTGACATGTGATATTTGTTTTTCTCTTTCTGACTTGCTTCACTCTGTATGACAGTCTCTAGGTCCATCCAGGTTTCTAAAGGTGACCCAATTTCGTTCCTTTTTTTGGCCAAGTTGTATTCCATTGTGTATATGTGCCACATCTTCTTTATCCATTCTTCTGTCAATGGGCATTTAGACTGCTTAAGCATTTTACATATTTAATCCTCACAGCAACTCATTCAATCCTCAAGTCAACCCTCTGAGGTAGGTAACACTATAATAATCATCCCTGTTTTACAGATACGGAAACTGAGAGATTGAGTAGTTTAACTCAACACCTAGTAAAGTGGTAGCCAGGTTTCAAATTCAGGCAGTTTGGCTTCACAGTCTATGTTAACCCCTATGTCATATTGTCTCAAATGGTGATAAGTACGATGAAAAAAGAAGCTGGGACTGGTAGATAGCAAGATAGAAAGGACCAGGATCCTTGATAACATTGTTGAGCCACTTACTTTTACAAGTTACAGAGATGCCCTGATTTAGGACTCTGGTTATATAAGATAATAAATCCCTTTATTGGGGGACTTCCCTAATGGTCCAGTGGTTAAGACTCCATGCTCCCAATGCAGGGGGCCTGGCTTCAATCCCTGGTCAGGGAACTAGAGCCCGCATGTTGCAACTGAAGATCCTGCATGCCACAACTAAGACCTGACACAGCCAAAAAAAAAAAAAAAAAAAAAAAAAGCCAAGTGTCCTTCTGCCTTAGGGCTTTCATGCTTGCTGTTCTCTCTGCCTTGAACCCTGTACCCAATTTTTCATGTGGCCCACTCCCACAATTTATTTTGTCTTCACATGTGTTCAGTATGCACCAGCTACTCTTATAAATACTTTAAGTGAATTATCTTATTTAAAACAAGTTATTATCTGTTTGGTGACCTGGGTTAAGGATAGTGAGAAAGACAAACACTGCATGGTATCACTTATATATGGAATCTAAAAAAAAAAAGAAAAAAGAAAAAAGTCAAACTTATAGAAGCAGAGAGTAGAAAGGTGGTGATGGGTTGGGGGTGGGGAAAATAGGGAGGTTGATGAAAGCAAAAATCATTTATAAGATGAATAAGTTCTGAGGAGCTAATGTAAAACATGATTATTAGTTAATAACACCACATCATATATTTGAAATTTGCTAAGAGAATAGAACTTAAATTTTCTCACCGAAAAAGAAAACAAATAGTGGCAATGTTTAAGAATTCAAGTACAAAATGAAGATCTCACCCAGTGTTAACCCAGTATCAAAACAACTAATGAATTGGGTTAAAAACAAAAATTTAGATGTTGTATTTAGTTAGCTTCCCATCCCTTTATACACACACACACACACACACACACACACACACACACCCCTCAAGCTGTGTTATTTGAAGAAATGTTTACTGACTCTTAGAGTAGAATGACGAAGACACCTCAAGGTCAGACACTCTCAATAGGAAAAGCAGTTCTAGGGAATAGAAATCAATTATATAAACTATCAATTGATTATAAATCCAAAGTAAACGTCAGTCCTGTTATGTACCTCTGAGAAAAGGATGCTGAGATACAGAATAACTGCACAGTGGCTGGCCAACTTCTCACAAACTCTGATAAAACAAATGCCCATAGATAGCTCGTTAGTGTGCAACATAATGAGCCATAAAACAGTGAAATCAGGCATTTTGTTTTGAATAACCAAAGTCCTCATTAATTTGGAAGGATGTATGTGTATACAGGATGGGATCTTTAACTATAGTAAAACTTTCCATTTTTCAACATCACATTCTATGCAATGTCCCTAACTTCTCTGGCCACATCAAGGAAATCTGGGATAAGATAGAGTGCCTTGGAGGAATTCACTGGAATTAAAGGCCCGGCTTAAAGCCAGTCTTTTCTGTCCTGTGGATCTTTGTTTTAGCTATTTATAATTGAGAGGACAAATCACTCTGAGCATTTAAATTTTATATGCTGGGGGTAGTAGTAATTTATTCCCATCTGCATAAGATTCAAGAGATTTTTAAAAGATGAGTTCTGCACAAGCTTTTTAACCAGAAAAACGTGGGTTCGAATTCTGACCCTGCAGTGTTGTTATCAGAAAGTGGTCACATTTCTTGGTTTACTCCTCTCAAAAATGAAAATGATAACTACTTCATGGAGACAATTAAATGAGACAATTATGAGAAACTTTTATCACAGGTCATGACAGAGTAGATATTCAATGTATTAGTTCCCTGCTCCTTCCTCCCTTGTGGAAAAATATGAAGTGGCCACTTACCACTTTACAATCATATGGAATATACCAGCCTATTACATCATTCTATATATATTCCCTACATGGTGATTATGTCAGAATATTGATTATGGGGGCTTCCAAGTACTTTCTTGACTCTTAATGAGCAAAGTGCAAACTGCATCACCTTCTGTTTGTTGCTCAGTTGATTCCATCTAGTTCCATGGCTTTAAACCCATCTCTGTTGAAGGCTCCTCTAGGCATCCCCAGCCCTGCTCTAACCCTTCAGCTACAAACTGAACTTTAATTGAGTTTTTGGACAGTATCTCCAACATTATCTGCCCCAAAAGGACTATTGATCGACCTGCACACCCCACACCTGCCATCCCTCTGTAAGTCATCCCTGTAATTGATGCTATTTCCACACAGTTGCTCAGCCTATAAGCTGAGGAGGCTGCATGATCTCGTTGGAGTCACTCCTTTGTGATGGTAGGTTCAGCCAGGTTTACCTTAAAAATTATATCCCCAAACAACCGTTTCTTCCCATTTTCTCTGCTAAAGCTACTATTATCTCTCATCTAGACTAACATAATAGTCTCCTAATAAGTTTCTCTCCCTTTGCTCTTTAACCCCCTTAAAATACATTCTCTACCCAGAGATTTTGACAGACTCTCTTCTTGACCAAATTAGACAGTCTCCTCTGAGCCCTCTTTTAGAATAGGTCTCATCCTTCAGCCCTGTCCTTGGCCTACTGAAGCAAGTTTTAGCAAAGAATCTTGCTAAGTCAACTTGGCAAGAATCCCTCACCCTTGTTATTTGATATCTGATCAAGTTCATCATCCCTTGTCTTGATGTATAAGACCTTGGTCTGTCTTTGGCGAGAATCTCCTTAGGTCAGTTCAGCAAGAATCTTCCTATTCTTGATGTCTCCTCTTAGTAATTTTCTATCCACTGATTTTCTCACTTGGCTTGTTGGCTATCAATCCCCAGTTGTCTTTGTTGTGTTTGGAGGTGAGCTCAATTTTCTTACTGCAGAAGTCTCTTTATTCAACTGCACCAGTTACTGAATGAAATCTGTCTTTACTGCTTTAACTAGTGTCCAGCTGTGTTTCTCTTAGAGATTAGTCACCTTTCTTTAGAAAGTAGTCACACTCTCTAAAATATGACTCACCTCTTTGTTAATTCCTTTTATTATTTCCCAATGAAATCCCGTATTCTTTGCCAGTCTTCAAGGTTATTGTATAACGTGAACCTTTTTGATTTTTCTTCTACTTTTTTCCTTCTTTTCCTCTTAGATTCTTATATGGCTGCCTCTTTCTCATCAGTTAGGACTTTGTTTAAGTGTCAGTTTTCTCAGAGAGACTTCAGTGAATTCCCTACCCAAATTCAGGCCTCCTCAGTCCCATCACAACTGTTATTATTCTATTTATTTTCTTTGTTGCCATTCCCAGCATTTTAAATATTCTTCTTATTAATTTATGTGATTATTGCCTGAGTCCTTCCAGTGACAGTGCCAGACTTTCAGTGGGTACTGAGTAAATATTTTTCCCTAACTATCTACCTGCCTGCTTGTTTGTTCTGTAGAACTAGGAAGTAAGAATCACAAAGGCAAAACAACATAAAGAAATGAAGAAAGAAACCACACTTACAACCTAGAAAAAAACAACGTTTTGCTCTTCAATAATGAAAACAATTTTTCAAAGGTTTCCATCAGGAATCGCCCCATTAGAAATGAATAAATAATATATAGAGCAGGATACACACATTCTTAATTCAAGGACAGATTTTTAGTTCAAAAGTTTGACTAGCCTCTTAAAATCCTTAATGTTCTGGAAGAAAAGTCACTTCGGGGGGCAATTAGAGGATATACTCATTAAACCAATTGTACAAAGACCATACAGCATGGGTGTAAGAGGTTAGGCAGTACCATTAAGAAGTAACCTGGAAAACCAGTCATTTGAAAGACTTTGCCTTTGAGGTTACCTCACAGCACAGACACCAGGCAATTGCATTTGGTTTCAAGTTCAAAGGTACAGAGTACAAAGGATAAAGGAACTCTGCCCTCCCTTCTTATTTAACTAGCTTTAATTTGAACTTTAATATGGAAGTTGGGTGACAAAGAAGTATGTCATAAAGACTTTACAAAATGCTAAGGTTATTCAAGTTGCATAGGGTATTAAAAGCAGGTAAGTAGCTTAAGAGCAAGGGTAAGAACTCCTCCACGTCCCCCATCAATAACATCCAAAAGTGAACAAAAACATTGTTATTTAGTGGCTAAAGCTGAGCCCTTAAGTCATAAAATTGATATCTCCTTTTATATAATTGTCTGTTATACATCTAGAGAAGAAAAATCAGGGTTAATAAGCTTTGCGGACTTAGGCATGACAGGGACCTACAATGGAGACAAAAAATGATTTACCTTTTTATCTTGTGAACAAGATCTATGGCAAAGTAGAGATACAAAACCTTATACAAAGCAATCAGGAAATATATCAGACAAAGTCAGAAGAAAAATGTTCATTTCTCCATGCCTTTCTAAACTCTTCTACTAGTTTAAAAATTAAATTTCTCTCTCTCTCACTCACTTTTCTTTTTTTTGAGTTAGTAATTTGTCACTTTGATTTCTCAGTTATTGAAAAAACAACAAAATATCATGTCTCTGAAACAAGCAGAACTTCTTCCTTTTCTGAAGGAAAGAAGATACTTCCATGGAACAAGTCCTGGAGACAGACCTGAGAAATAACATATTTAGTAATTCTCTGGGGCTAGATGACCCAATCAATAGCACTGATAGTTTTCCACTTATAAGCTTGAATTTTCCCACCTAGGATCTAGAGGCTTAATAAAACTATGGTGCAAACTCTGTTTCAAACAAAGCTTCAATTGACAAAGGTAAGATTAAGCGGGATGAAGACAAATCATGATTCTTTTCTTTCAAAATTATTTTGTGTCACACCAAGTGTGAGATTTCAATCTATATGTGGGTGTTTTAACAACTATATCTGGTTAATACTTATGGTCTTTGAGAAGACAATGTTGTTTTACGAGAATGAAATAGCAGCATGAGTTATATCTCTGGCTATGTTTTAATGACCTTGGGCATTCCTAGTGACTGATGAGCCAATGCATTGGCTAGCCAATGCAGTTCACATCACTGAAGTCAATGTGAATGGAAACTCCTGAAGTTATGCATTCCTCGCTCTACATGCCTGTACTGAATGGACCTGGTCGTTTGATATATATAACAGTCACTGATAGAATGAGGGTTTGGAGCTCTTTAATTTCTAAGGTCCCACACAGTTCTAAAATCATGTGGTTCTTCATGCTTCTTCAGCACTTTATAACGTTATCAAGATCTCTCAGCAAAAGGGTTAACCATTCTAACATTATAACAAAATATTCCAGATTTTTAAGGATTCATTCCTTTAATTTTAGAAAAGTCTCAGCCACTGTCCCTTTGAATATTACCTCCTCACTATGCTATTTTCTTTCCTCTGAAACTCTAATTATTTTTAGGTTGAAATTTTTTAGCTGTTCATGTTTCATGTTCTGTGTATTATGCCTCATCTCTGTACTATACTCTATGTACTTTCTTTAGATTGAATAACTTGTTTACCAATTTTTTTAATGTGGATTTACACCATGGTTTAGCATTCAAATAAGTAATTTAAATTATTTTATCTTTCTTTTTAAGGATTTGAGTATAGTTTTTGTTTTTGATTTTTAAATTTTGCCCCATTTTTATGTCTCCTGTTACTAGTAAATTTTTTTTTTTTTTTTTTTGCATTACGTGGGCCTCTCACTGTTGTGGCCTCTCCCGTTGAGGAGCACAGGCTCCAGACGCACAGGCTCAGTGGCCATGGTTCACAGGCCTAGCCACTCCGCAACATGTGGGATCTTCCCAGACCGGGGCACAAACACATGTCCGCTGCATTGGCAGGCAGACTCTCAACCACTGCACCACCAGGGAAGCCCACTAGTAAATTTTTAATAGCCATTTTTATTTATTTAAACTTAGACATCATTACACTATGTATTTGGATTCCAAATTAAAACATAAATCACACACTGGAAAAAATACTTTCCATACATTTTCTGAAGGATTTGAATTGAGAAATTACTCCTAAAATTTCTAAGAAAAAGATAATAATCAAGCCAATAAAAAGAATGCAATGACAGTAACCATTATAGAGAAGGGGAATCAACATTGATGACAGAATATATTTTATATTTTAAATTAAAACTACAATGAGACAATTTAAAATCCAATAGATTGGTAAAATTTTTTAAATTTCTAATAATACCAGATGTTTTCAAATATGTGATATAATGGCCATGGTGATATCAGTACTGGTAGAAGTGAAATTATTAAAAACAATTTACAAAATCACTTGGTATCTTTTGTAAAGTTCTATATTCCAGATCATATAACCTATCAATCCACTTGATTGAAGATATACACTTTAGAGACTCTTGCACATGGACACCAGAAGGCAAACACAATAATGAATGAGTTTGTAATAGCAAAACAAATAAAAATCTAACCCAAATGTTACCTGAAAACTAGGTTCACCCTGATGCTGAAAACTCTCTGGGCACTGCTGTTGAATTGAATCTCAGAGACAGAGTTTTGGGTGAAGTAGAAAATAATAGCTTTATTGCTTTGCCAGTCAAATGGGGACAGAGCAGGCTTGTGCATCAAAAACTGCGTGTCCCAACCCGGGAGATTTGATGAGAAGTTTTATAGCAATGGTTCAAGGGCAGGCTTGCTGATAAGGATCAGGTTGTGTTCGGGGCCTGCACTGCTTTGTTCTGGCCTCAGGTGGTCTCCTCATGAGCTTCTCTGGTTCTCAATGTTATCAAACTGTGATCTCCTCTGGAATGAAAAATACTTCATCAAGTAGTTAACATCTTGCATTTGTTGGGAGTTTTAGTTCTGTAGAAGAGCTCAAAGATATTGTTATGTGTATTCCTTGAGGTGGAACCAGAACCCTGCACCAAGACCGCACTATTATTTTTTGACTGCTCCTCCCTTGTCTCTGGATCCCCTCCCTTCCCTGATCAACAACTGTTCGAACCTGCCCTTTGGAACTCAGGGAAGGTCAAGTATATGGGGGACACAGAAAGGCTTTCATTCCCAGAAGCCCCATGGGGTCCCACTGAGTTTCAGCCCCTTGGTGGATGTTGACCCAAAAGACACAGCCTAGGCAAGGAATGGGATAAGGAAGGCTTTATTACTTGCAGCAAGTAAGGGATCTTTCCCGGAGCAGTGTTTCCCAGTAGAAAAATTGGGTTATTTTTATTCTTTTATAAATTTATTTTATTTTATTTATTTATTGTTTCTGGCTGCATTGGGTCTTTGTTGCTGTGCGCGGGCTTTTCTCTGGTGGTGGCGAGTGGGGGCTACTCTTCGTTGAGGCTCGTGGGCTTCTCACTGTGGTGGCTTCTCTTGTTGAGGAGCATGGGCTCTAGGCACGTGGGCTTCAGTAGTTGTGGCATGTGGGCTCAGTAGTTGTGGCATGTGGGCTCAGTAGTTGTGGCTCGTGGGCTCTAGAGCACAGGCTCAGTAGTTGTGGCACACAGGCCTAGCTGCTCCGCGACATGCGGGATCTTCCCAGACCAGGGATCGAACCAGTGTCTCCTGCACAGGCAGGCGAATTCTCAACAACTACACCACCAGGGAAGCCCAAAATTGGGTTATTTTTAAGCTAAGGGTACATGCATATTCATGAAAGGGCATGAGTGCTGTCATAGAATTTGGGCAAAACTTGACAGAGTCCAAGCTTCAGTTGATTGAAATCACCAGGGTCAAAAAAGGTCAACATCATCAGTCTTTAGGTTCCAAGTGATCTGGTGGTTGAGAGCTTCAGGCTAATCTTTACCATTGAAACAGAATAGGGAGTCTTTACAACTGATATATTATCTTTGTTATTGTTACTTCTCTTGCCTGATAACAGTCATTTGTTCTTGCATTCTTTTGTTCCCTTAAGATCAGCAATTACTGAAACCTGTTCAAGGGTAAGCACTGTAGCCAGGCTTAGATCACAAAATGGCTTAGGTCAAAATTGGTGTCTCTTAGGTCATAAAGCCATGCCTGCTTCTCTTTCTCCAGGGACTCTCTACCCTATCTGCTTACAGAACAAAAGAATGGGTAAATAAATTGTGGTATATTCAAAAAATTGAAAATTCTGTGATAGTTAGAATGAAGGAACAGCAGCTACACACATGATAGATGACTATTAGAATATGAATGAGTTAAAAAAGCAAGTCTCAGGAAAACAAACAGAAACTATATATTGTTTATAGATACATATATACCTGGTAAAAATGTAAAACAAAGCAAAACAGAAGAAACAAAAAAACCCCAAGAGAATGATTTAAAAAATAAGCTTAAATCAGTATTCAGTGTTGTCTTTGGAGAAGAGTTAAGGCCATCAGGGGACAGGCAGGTGTTAAAAAACAAAATTCAACTGAATATATTTATAAATCTAATTGGCTTTATTCAATGATTTATGAATTGGGCAGCATTCCATCTAACAAATAGAAAGGAGCTTCAAGAAGCTATATAAGGGAAAAAGGACAAGGAAGTTACTAGCAAAGAGTGGATTATATTAGGCAAGGTCACCTTCCTTTGGGTGAAGGCAGGGGACTATCAAGCAGGTTACCTCACTAGTGGTAACCAGGTAATTCTGCATTGACTGGTTTAAGGTTCTACTCCTGGGAAAGCTTGAAATTGTAGTTAATTTAGGTATTAATTTTCAGTTTGATGATGTGGGCTTAGTACAGTGACTCCATTTTGAGCCCATTTACTCTTCTTAACACATGGAACTTTACAAGTTTGCATAATTGTTCCTTTGATTTGTGAGTCTACAGGTGTTAATTTTATTGTTATGCTCATTTATGTGACACATTTTATACGTATTAACTTATTTAAGTTAGATTATAGTTTTCAAGTTCAATTTTAGATTAATATACACCAGTCTGTTAACTCAGTTTAATTCTAAGGATGGGGGCTTGTTACATTATAAAGAGCTTTCATTTGCTATATATTATCAATCATCTTAACTTTTGCTGTATATATGTTATTTGATAGCTGATTGTACTTTCCAGCAAACAAACCTCTTATTCATCATTCCATTATGTAACCATACCAGTATCTTCTTCCTTTACTGTGAACAGTCTCAATAATCTCTTTCTATTCCTATAATTTTAAACTAAGAGCTGTGGACTGCTTTGGATATTTAGCTTCATGTAGGTCTACTTTCCCTAAAGATGCGTATTTACTGTCTGCTTCTTCCTCTCTGACTGCATTTATAATTATTTGTTCAAGAAATACATAAATTACCCATTTCTCTCTTCAAATTATCTGTTTGTTTTGTACAAAACCTAAAATTTCTAGCGTTGTTCTTAGATACGTAATAACACTAAACTGGGAATCCCATTTTAGACTTCAGAAGGGGAGATGCTTGGAAGGCCAGGAATTCCACCATAAGATAATTTGAGAGAGTACTGTCTAATGCAAAACCATTCCTTAGAGAAAAAAAAGGATTGGAAGAACCATCCACACTATCTGCATCCCAAACATGTGTATTTAAATTTATCTAAGACTTGTTAATTTCCAGACTTTCCCTCAAACCAAATCCACAGTCACATTTCAAATATTCCCTCTTTGAATATATTATGGGATTGTCCCCAGGTCTCAGGAGGAAAATCAGACCCTTTGCTACTTTCGATGCTTTGAAGGTAAAAAATAATGCAAACATTTTTCAATCATAAAGGTGCTAGCACTTTTCTGAAAAACAGTTACCAGAAAATTGTCATAAGAATGGATGCTCCATAGTTCTGTAAAATTATTCAGTTACAATGTTGTTTCAAGTACCTGATATTTTAAATTAAATCCATTATTTTTCTTAAGCTAGAATATTTTTTTTTGTTGAATTGCTTTTTCAAGACATCCAATAAATAAGCCAGGCTCTCTTTAATTACTGAACTCTAGTTATGAAAGGAGAGTGATCAGAGGGAAGGAAATTGTAGTTGGCTTTCACTTTCTTTTGTTATCTCGTCGTCTGTTTCCTGCTGTGATACAAACGATTCCCTTTAGCTTGCTGACTGTGGCATTTGCTTTCGGCAAAAGATAAATAAACAAAATAAAATAAATAAATAAAAAAGTAAAACCACCTCAGAACACTAGCTAGAAAAATAAATGTTCGTTATTTCAGCAAGTTGCAGCATCTCAAAAATTCATAGTTGTAATAATATGAACAAGTGCAGCCTAACCCTCTGTTATGGAATATCCTTAACACTTGGCTTCTGGATGAAGTCAAAGATGTATTATCAAGAATACTATGGTTGTGAAGTTTGAAATGATTAAGTTAATTGGGGTTAAGCTGAAACACATAATACAATAATAATTACTCCCTCATTTTGAAATCATTAAGCAATCCCTGGGTCACTCCTTATTCTTTGAAAATGTATCTCCTGGCTTAATGTCACTGTCTCTGCCACTGCTTTGGTCAGTTGTAATTCTAGCTTTTATCAATGTCTAGACTTATCCTCATTCTTATAGTCTTGTCTCTCTGTTTTTCTTATCATTCAATCTACATCAATTTAAGTAACACCAAGCTCGTGATCTAAACCTTGTCATTACAAATAATTGCAACTTTCCAAAATTTAAATTTCAACTATTCCATTCTCTACCACCATCTCCTCTCTCTCTAGACTCTCTGTCTCTGAAACTTCACTCCCACAATGCTTTGACCCTATATCACTTGTTTCTATTACCATTCACTCTCGCTCACTGATATCCTTACTTCCCTCTTACACAACTTAAATATCATGGTTAATCATTATGTCTTCCCATGCATATACTCTTAGCAATATTTTCACCCTTGTTTTCTTGTAATGTCTTAGCAAGACTCCAAATCTGGTTAAAACTAAACTCTTATTTTAGCTTGCATCCTCTCTTGACTGATAGCTAGGGTAAAGAATAAACTGTTTGGACAAAGAAACCTCCAAAATATAAAGATCTAAATAAAATAGAAATTTATTTTTTTCTTAACTAAGGATATCCAGATGAGTTGTCCAGTTTAGTAGGGACTCTGGACTCCATGCAGACAACCAGGGACCTAGGTTCCCTTTCTCCTTTCCCATTGTTATAGCATTATCCTTGCCTTCTTGATTAGAGTTGGGTAATAGGCATGACCATGACTCATTTCATATAATCTGGAGAGAACGTGTAGTCTAATAATGTTCTTTTAAACAAGTGAAGCAGGAGTTTCCCATATCACTTCTGCTCATATTCCCAGGTAAGATTTTGCCACATTTTTACATTTCCTAGGTAAAATGGAATCTGTGAAAAAGAAACCTCTAAGCAGGATGGACATTTGCATAACATAGCTTGATTACTGTGAAAGGAATTTTGGTGAAAAGTTAACAGTGCTTTTATCTGAACAAAGCTGGAGAAAAACATATAACCATGTAGACAATTATTACATCAAATTCAGGACTACTGACTGACCTCAAGTGGTTTTTTAATTCTGTTTGGCAATTATAATATTTTTCTTAGGCTTTTACTTTCTAGACTCATTTTTTATGTACCTATAACCTTTTTTTCCCTCTTATGTCACTGAGTAAATAAAAACCATCAGAACATCAATCTGACACACTCACAGTACTACATCTACTCATCTCCCTACATTAGCTTCATATTCTCATTTCCTACTGCATATGAATTCTCTGCGATTGTAACCTAAACTCATCCATGAGTACATTAGATCTCATCTGATTTCACCTATCTAGGGCCATCTTGTTAGGAATTGTTCCTTTCTCTCTTGCATTATCAATTCCCCCTTTTTATTGGATAATTCATATCACCATAAAAATATATTTGTGGTATATATATGCTATATATTTATGGTATATGATATGGTATATTTATATATACCATCTTTAAAATAAAAGAATCCCTCTTGATTTCATATATGACAATAGTTACACTATTTATGTTCATAATTACTATAAAGTGCTTTTGAAATATTGGTCAATAAATGTCTTTCTTCTTCCCTCTTTCTCAATATACATACATATATACATCTTTGCTTGCCTCCAACATTCCACCAGAGTTACTATTCTCAGGGTTACAAATGGTATTCATCCTGCTAAATCTAATGGCTGCTTTTATTTTCAGTGCTCATCTTATGTGACCTTTCAGCATCATTTAACACAATCACTCTACCTAGAAACATTACATTAGGTATGCATGGTATCACAGTTCTCTTGTTTTCCTTCTACTTCACTAGCTAGTCTTTCTCATTCTCATTCCTACTTCGTCCTTATCTCCCTGCTGCTAAAAGTTGGATGTACCCTTGGACTTAGCATTTTTTGATCCATGCTGCTGCTTGTATTAATCTTGGACTTAGCATTTTTTGATCCATGCTGCTGCTTGTATTAATCTCATCCAGTTTCATGGCTTTAAATATTATCTATGTGTTAAAGAACCAGACTTGTGTATCTTACAATGCACTTAACATTCTCCCTTAGAGGTCTAATAGGGATCTGAAATATAACATGTTTAAAACTAGCTTCTTCACCTTCTTCCCTAGGTATTGCCCTTCATCTCAATTAATGGCAACTCTATCTTCCTAGTTGTTGAGACAGAAAACTGTTATCTTTGAAAACACTACATCATACCACACATTTATTCTTTCAGCAAATACAGTTGGCTTTAATTTCACAATATATACAGATTCTAAATATTCTTTCACCATTTTTTTAAACTATCATCTTCACTCTGGTCTAAGCTACCACCCTTGCTCACTTTTACTACTACAAGTGCTTCCTAACTTTCTCCCTGATTCTGCCCCTTTCCCCACAGTCATTCTTAACAAGGTAGGCAGAGTGATCCTGTGCAGGCTAATCATGACACTCCTCTACTCAAAATCTTTAAGTGGCTTCTCATCTCAAATTAAATTCTTATATGTTTATATGGTCTTTCCTCCCCTCCCCTTCCTATTTCCATCTCCTACCATGCAGTGGTTCAGTGCATGGGCTCAGAAGCCTGATTTCTTATGTTCAAATTATGGCCCCTCACTTTCCAGGTGTTATTTAACCCCTGTATTCCTCATATCCTCTTCTGTATAATGGTGGTAATAATACCTGTATCAGTGGGTTTTTTCTAGGATTGAATGAGTTAAATATAAAGTACCTAGAATATTCCTGACACATTGTCAGTGTTCAGTAAGCATTAGATTCTACTGCTTTCTTCTCTCATTCAGTCCCCACTACCCAGTGACCTCATTTCTCCTTAAATATGTGGAGTGCATTCTCGCCTCAAAACCCTCGAACTTATTTCCTTTTACTTTTGCTTGAGTTTCACACCTCCATATATTGTGATAACTTCTATTCTCATCTCACTCCAGCCTTTGCTCAAATTTCATCTTACTGTAACCGAAAGTGGGGTCTGGCTGCTGGCTGCTCAAAAGCCAATAAAAAAGCAAGGTTGGTGGAAAGGAAAGTTTGCTTTATTTTGGATGTTGACAACCGGGGGGAGAGTGGACGCCTGTCCAAAGACCGACTTCCTCCCCACTGACAATCAGGGGGCAAGAGCTTTTATAGGCTGAGGGAGGGGGCTACATGCAGAAACAGCACAGTCAGCTCTGACAGCCATCTTGAAATTGGTCATGCGGTGGTCTGACCAGCGTCATCTTGATTGTTGTAAGTACAGTTAATCTTCAGTTCCAGGGTGGGTTTGTTCCCATTTCTTTGAGGCCAATTCTTGGAATAGTGGCAGCTTAGGTCATGGTTACAGTCTGGTCATCATATAGTTAACTTCTTCTACTTGATGGAGGTTTCAGTATCTACAAGACAGCTCACAGGATATGGCCCAGAATATTATCTATAGCCCTTGAGGAGGAACAAAATGTCCTTGACTATGCTTAATGACTAAACTATTACTATGTGGTCTCCTTTGTCTGTCTTCGTTTCTGTATTTTCTCACTTCTCTGATTAAACTTATTCTTTGTCTAAAGTTCTTCCACAGACAAAAGGCAGGCTGAGGACATAGGGGCCAAGGACCATAGGGTCCTGCTCCATTTCATTATTAGTGAGGCTCCTATGACCACCATATTTAAACTTCAATTTCCAACCCTACACTAGTCCTTCCCACTCTCATCTCCTACATGAACTTGTCATGGTCGTGCATATATTCAATATTTTTTTCCTAAACCTAGTAAGAGGTGCAAATTCTAAATAAATATCTGTTGAATAAATGAATGAACAAAATATAATTTACTGCATGTTCACTGTTTCTCAGTCTTTGTACTCAGCTTACATACATTTATCATATTTTATCCTTACAGCCATCCATTAGGCAGATACTATAATCTCTGTTTTACAAATGCAAAACCAAAACCTCAGAGAAGTTGTACAATTTGCCCAGGATCACAAAGCTACAAATGGATATGATTGGACTCAGACTGCTGTCTTTGTGATTCTGATATACATTATACATATACATTATGTACGGTCTTTTAAATAGCATAGCAAGTTGTTTTTTATGTCTTTATGTTGCAAAAAAGTTAAGATCTCATATACTTTACACCTGGATGTTGATATTTATCCTGGATGATATTTAAAATTTGAAACTTGTATTGTAGTTTGCATCATCTTTAAAAATGTTTAAAGATATTTTGTATATGTCGACTGAAAAAAAAGCGCAACATGAGAGCTGTGAGTTTAGCTTTATTTGGGACTTGAGAGACAGCCACTCAGATACCTCTGAGGAACTGCTCCAAAAAAGTAAGGGGAGAGATCAGTATATGTGGGATTTTGGAGAAGGGATGAGTGTAACCAGGCCCATATCTCAGTCGAAGGTCGCTACTAATCACGAGGAGAGGATGTCTCCATTAACGATTTTGGTGCTTTTCTAGGTATGAGAATATAAAAGAAATTGAGTTCATAAAATTTCCTCCTGAAAATATATAACTGTCCGAAGGTTTGCTCTGCCAGTTTTCCCAGAGCACATACTGCCACATTCCTGATCACCACCCTAAACTCCTTTCAGGGTGTGTTGAAAGTCATCGGCTGCAGTGTCTAGTGACTTCATTATTGTAGAACCAGGTGGCAAGCAACATTTTTTAGTTGTCATATATATGTAAAAAAATTTAAATCTTATCTCAAAAGGAATTGACTGTTTTAATGAATTACTCTGATAAAGAGGCACACACCACAATCATCAGAAATGTATTACTATACTATATAATAAACATTTTTACAGTTAATGCAAATACATTTTATGTGGTGAAAAGCTATACAAAAATTTTTGAAATTCTGAGAACACACAAGTTTCTGTTCTGTGTTCCTCACAACTCACATGTCTGAAAAATTATTAGGTCCTCAACCCCCATTGCAAGTAAAACAACACAAGAACACAATAGCTTTCCATCTAATTTCTAGTTCCAAATTTACCAAGTTACTAAGTAGGAATGCTAATTAACTATTTAAAACCTAGAACCAAAATACATAAATTATTTGTTTGACTACTATCCAAATGTTACCAAGTCCAAGCTTGCTCTGCTCGCCGCACGACAGGCCAAAAAGTCAGAGACAAGGTGTTGAGACAAGGAATATGACTTTATTCGGAAAGCCGGCAGACCGAGAGGATGGCAGACTAGTCTCAAAATAACCATCTTATGGAGTCTGGATACCAGCTTCTTTTATAGAATCAGAGAGGGAAGTAAAGTAAAAAGGCAAAATAGAGAGGGAGAGGTGGTGAGGAAGGAAAGTAAAAAGGGTCATCAGTCTTGCAAAATATCTCCTGGAATGGCGAGCCTCAGTGAGGGGATGTGTTAATTTCTCCTTTCTTGCAGCCATTTACAGGTGGGCAGGGTCAGATTGTCTCCCTGTGAGCTGAACAAAGGCACTTTAGTTCAACATTCAGGCAGAGGGGCAGGGTTCCCTGAAGCAGACCATTGTGTATGATTATAATAACAAGAGCAATGAAAAGCAAAGGTTAAAGTCAAAGAAACAGATCCAACATGGAGTCCGATTTAGCTCTTCCCTGTTACACAAAGAATGTTTCCCCAGAATTTGAAAATAAAGACTATAAGCATAATATCAGGGATGATTGTATCAAGTGTTTCTAGAAAGAAGAGATTTAGTTTAGTTAAAAATCAGATGAATTCGTTTGAAACTAATATAAGAGTTAAAAAAGGTAAATATTTCTAGGTAGCTGACCTTTACTATTACTGAACTAAATAAATTGGTTCTCAGAAATATGACAGAAATCAAGAAGAACTGTAACTTTCTCATTAAGGAGATAATTACCCAAATAGGAATGCAATTACCCAATGATGAACAGTTGGAAAAGATAGATTCAATTTTACTAGTGAGAATTGAAAAGCTGTAAGAGAAAGTTCCAGAGGGAACAAAGGAAGCACTCACCATGGTCACAGATCTCCACTATTGTTAATGACAACTATGATCATTTTACCTTTGAAAAGATACCTGCTGAGCCGCACAATGCAAAGAGATCTGGGAGGAATTGATGCTTTCACATATTCAGGGCATTTCAGTACTAGCTGATGGGATAGATAAAGTGAGAAATAAGAAAAATTGTCGACTACTCCATCTTCAAATATATCGTATTATCTCATAGAGAGGAATTTTTGCACTTTACTAACTAATCTCTTGCCACTTTTTTCCCAGCCATTCTCAAGATTTCTGGTATGTCAGCAATTATTTTAGATTTCTGTTTTCTTATTAAGAAAACTTTTATATTTAATTAGGATTAATAAAGTAAGATTTATAAGGCTGGCTTATAATTTTGGAGAAACCCTTTTGAAAATAATGGAATTTAACCTATTTAGATATTGGTTTAGATACTGAATTCTCCACCAAAATACAAAAAAATTTGGATGGACTATTTTGCAATGAAATATTACAATGAAGGATACCAGAATATGTCACCTCAAAATATACCTTTTTGGCATATGGATTATTTTGAGCTAAAGGTCATTTAGAACCAGCAGGCCAGAAAATTCTCTAAATATAGGGCACTAGTTTTGTTTAAATAAAGAACAATTTCTATTTGTAAAGGTGTCTCCCTCTCCCATACTAAGAAGAGGGAGACTCAACAACTCTTATTAATGGCAAGGCACTGACTTAAATCGGCACAACAAACTTCACTAAACAACTCTTTTTCACCACATTTTTCTTGATCGCTTTCCTGTAACTTTCCTCCTCTGCCCAGAATGCCAAAACCCCTTTTCCATTGTTTAGCTTAAGATGGAATATAAGCCTTAATTATTTGACCACTGCCTTGAGCCACATTTTTCTTGGTGAATACCAGTGCATAGGCATGTAATTAACACTATTTTTTTTTCCTCTTGTTAATCTCTCTCCTATCAATTTGCTTCACAGGTCCCAGCCAAGGAATCTAAGGTAGGTAGAGGGGGAAAAAGAATGTTTTTCATTCATTTTTGCCTCCTATCTGCATTTAACTCACCTGTTTCACTACTTACTTCATCATGTCCAGGCTCAAATATCATGCAAAGACCTCTTTCCAGTCTGCTTTCTCTACAATAACAGTACCTGCCCTCTCCAAATTTGTCACTCTCTACCTTATTCAGTTTTCTCCATACCACTCATCACTATATAACATTATATTATACACTTATGTGCTCATGGTCTGTCTCCCCTTCTAGAATGCAAATTTCAGAAATTCAGGGTTAGGTTCACTGATTAGTCCCAACTACTGGGACATTGCCTAGAATGTAGTAGGTGATTAATATATAAAATCACCAAAAATTGAATAGATGAATGGATCTCTTCTTCCCAATTAATTCTCATAAGCAGTTTGTTTTTCTATCTATTAAAAAATAAATTGTACCCATTCTACCTGCTGGCCCTAGAGTGAATCCTCTCTGGAGGAAAATAACTTCATCCAGATCCCTCTTTCAGGCACTGGGATGAACATCCCATCCAAAATTACCAGGATCCAAGAAAGAGAGCCAAGAGAAAAAAGCATAATAGAAATATATTCACATGAGTCCCAGATCATTGCAGTTATCACACACAGATTTAAAAATAATTGTAATTAATGTGATCAAGAAAATAAATGAAAAAAATGAAGACTTTAGTAGAGAACTGGAATCACTAGTTTCAAAAAGCAAACAGAAATTTTAGAACTGAAGAATAATAGTAAACAAAATTTGAACTCAAAAATGGGGTTTAACAGCAGATTGGACACAGCTGAAGAGAGGACCGGTGAGCTGCAGAGGGATCAGTAGAAAATATCCTGACTGAAGCACAAAGAACAAAAAGGATGGAAGTGTCAGAGACATGTGACATGGTTTATCATATAAGGTATTCTAACAAACATAATAGGGGTTCAAGAAGGGAAGAAAGAGAGAATGTAGAAGAAGCAATATTGAAAGAGATAATAACCGAGAATTTTCTAAAAGGGTAAAGAAATTTGAGTCACAGAATCAAAAATTACTAAGAACCCCAAGCAGGATAAAGGCAAAAAATACTACACTTTGGTACATCATCATCAAATCAAGAGAGGAAAATCCTAACAGCAATTAGAGAAAAAATGCATTACTTTCAGGAGCAACAATAAGACTAAAAGCTAACTTCTCAGCAGAAATGATGGAAGCCAAGTGATGAATGAGAGTTTTAAAAGGCTGAAAGGAGATAACAGACAGTTTAGAGTTCTATAACTGGTGAAAATATCCTCCTAAAGTGAAGGCAAAATAAACATATTTCCAGAAAAAAAAAAAATTCATCCACGTTGTTCCACGTATAAGCAATTCATTCATTTTTATTGCTGACTAGTATTCCATTGTGTGACTATACCACATTTATTTACCCAGTCTTCTGTTAACAGACATTTTTATGATTTCCAGCTTTGGGTTATTATGAATAAAAGGGCTGTAAACATTCTTGTACAAATAAATAAATAAATAAATTGTATCCATTCAGAATAAAAAGAAGAAAAAACTACAGAATATTACTAAACGTTCAAGGACAAGAAAGGATAAAGAGTGTAAAGGTAAAGAGATGAGTATGTTTTGAGGACAAGAGTATTGTGTTAAAAAAGCAATTATCCATGATTAGTGTTTTTCCTAGTGCAGGGTAAGATGTCACCCAAGCCAAAGAATAAGAAGAGAGGTGAAGAGAAAAGGGAGAATAAATCTGTATTTGGGGATGCCTATTATGAAATAGCACCATGCTTGTGTGTTTTAAGCATCTTACTTTTTTAACCTGCAGGGTGGTGGTCCATAAGAACAATTTTCAAACTGAGAACACTGACTCTTAACTTGTCCAGTAATAAATTTTTAAAAGTGATGGAGACAGAATTCACACTAGACTCAGCTGACTCAAAAGGCTGAATCATTTTCATTAACTCTAATGCTATTTCATCCAACTCAAATTATCTTTAGGCAATTCTTAGACAGCATTTAGACTATGTTTGAGAGGGAGGAAGAATAAAAGACTAAACAAAAAAATTTTTAAATAAGGTGATATCATAGAAATAACATAAAATGAAACAGTGTACTTTACTTTCAGAAACAAAAACATGCAACACAGTCTTTCAATTTTTCACCCTGTTTTATTCCTTATTTCTCTTCTTTTGCCAGGTTATATGGTACACCAAAACTGATATCTGGAATTATAGATTTAAGAGAGCTAAAAAGGGAAGAGTTGAGACATAGATTTTCAGATGTTTACAGTGAAATTGTAGGAAACCTGGAAGGACTAAGAATTTTCCAGTGTGACCCTCACATGCCCTTTTCTCCAACACTCCTTTCTCTTCATTTCTTCTACACATGGTTTTACCTCCAAAATCTTCCTCCTCATATCACTTGATAAAAGCCAAATTGCCAAAACTCTGGCTGCTAATTTACAAAAAATATTTCTCCTTTTTCCAGGAGCTCTCTTTGATTAAACAGGTTCTGAAGTCAGCTGGAATGTGACTCACAATTTCCTGGCCCCCAGACTAAATGAAAAATTTGTACCCACTTTCTCCTAGCTAGAATGCTCTTTCAGAGATGTCTCACATCTGGCATTTAAAAATAAGAGCTCATGTTAGCAATATTCTGGTTGATTTTCATCCAGAGTATGTTTTCCCATGAGAGTTTATTGATAAGACAGAGATTCCTCTTCTGTGAAACATTGCCCTCAAGTTTGTGCAGAGTGGGTTACAGGTGTAACCTCAGACATTGACTTCCTTGGGTGCTCTTCAGCATGGCCCTAGCTGATAGGGGTCTGAGGGCACTCCGAGTTGTCCCAGCAGTCAGGAAGAAGGATGAGCAACATCTATTCCACTGGGATGTGCTGCACACTTCCCAGCAGGGGATCTGTCTGCCTCAGCAGCCAGGATCATTTTGTGCCTCTGTTCATCAGTGCACAAGGTCCCCGTGGAGTTTCTGGACAGTTCCTTGGTCCAGGTGTTAGGGAACTATTGACCAAAACCACCCGCCTTGGCCAGGCATTAAACACTTGCCTGAGTTGTCTCATAACAGGAGGTCCCAATAAAGAATGAGGTACTGCCACTGAAAAATAACCAGAAGAATTCAGGAGGGACAAAAGGAGGAGGGAGGAGTGACTTGTCCTGCCCTAATCTCCCAGAAACCCTCACACTGGAATCCACCTTGGCTGAGAGCTGTGCCTGCCACCAGGGAGGATCCTGAGTCAGACCAAATATGGGCCAAGCAAGATGACTGGCCAAGACAACCCGGAACTAACCCCATTACTATAATACCTGAGACTGTGAGCCACATAGCAGAGCAGTTCTCCAGGGTTCCCTTACCCTGGTGCTCTCTGCCTGGGTGCCCCGTCCCAATAAAGTCTCTTGCTTTGTCAGTACCTGTCTCCTTGGACAATTCATTTCTGAGTGTTAGACAGAGCCCACTCTTGGGCCCTGGAGGGGTTCCCCCTTCCTGCAACACAGGTGCTTGAGGAGCATGATGTACAGGATGAAGAGCAGTCAGTCAAAGTGGGGGGACAGGCAAAGCTCCAGCTAGTTCACCTGAATGGCTAAATTCACACTTACTAGATGCTTCTGCCTCTGTCTTTAGAAACACCTATCAGGGAAAGCAAAATAATTATTATTATTAGATTATTTGAATAAAAATTCAAAAGTGTAAACTTTGAAATAATTTCAAAGATCTGTTTGAAAATTAAAATTGCTTTTGTAACCCATTTTTTAGTTTTCTATGTTTGATTTTTATTTTTTTGTTGTTAACAGTGTTTTTGAAAACTCTCAAGATATCATTATTAAAAATCTTCATCAGGTATTATAAATAACTACTTCAATGATCACTGATGTAAGCACATATTTCTCATTAAAATTTTAGGAGTATTTTATTTTAAAACTCACAGCAAATTAAATATTAATATATTTCTCAAAACTGTATTTATTTTATTAGAAAATGAAGTGAGCCTTTTCTGCAAAACTCTTATAAATGAAAGTTCCCAATCCAGTCTATCCCATTGTGCCAAGTACATTTTATTATTTTCTATGTGTGGCACAATGTAAACTACCTTGAGAAACCCGGACCTAAAGAATTTGTGGAGGTTCCTGGTCTCTGCGCTTTAAGCATGTGATCACACAAGGTTGTACATCTCTTGGCTGGAATGATCCTGTGAAAAACACAGCCACCCCACACTGGGATAACATACTGAGACTCACAGAGTGCATGCATATGCTGTAAAATCACATCTAAACTTATTTTAAATAGTTAAGAGATAGCTAGCTAGATGATAGATAGATAGATAAACAGATGGATGGACAGAGAGTTGGATAATGATAGATGATAGATATATGATAGAGAGATGAAAGAAAAAGAAAGAAAGGGAGGGAGGGAAGGAGGGAGGGAGAGAGGGAGAAAGAAAGAAAGAAAGAAAGAAAGAAAGAAAGAAAGAAAGAAAGA